>NW_027263821.1:18607-280392 GCF_044049435.1 Aspergillus pseudodeflectus | reverse complement strand
GGCCGACTCGACGTCGCTTAACCATATAGTCGAACACAAATCACCCACTCTTCCCAACCTAACTCACACCAACCGCCTCGTGGCAGACACGGTAGGCGCGCTTCAACTGCCGAAGATGGGATGTTGAACACTTGGAGAAGCGCCTTCAAGCCAGCCTACTAACAAAACTACTAACCCACGAGAATCTCCTACGATCCTGATAGACGGCATGACATATGCTAAAAGTGAAATTGTACGGGCTAGAAGGAGACATGGCACCCGATAGGAAATGTACTAGTAACTTAGTGATAGTTGCCCTTTCGGCTCAGCCGCCGGGCGTTAATAAATTGTTTGTTTGTTTGTTTGTATCAAAACCCTGCAAATGATGGCATCCGAAAGGAGCAAAAAAAGGTTAGCAAATGGAATCGAGCTGTTCTATCCTAATGGCCCTCTACAAGCGAGTCAGAATCTAGACTCAGACGTATGGGCATGGGGTAGGGGGGATTTTAAAGGAGGTTTAATTAATGGCCTTAGTGAAACGTTTGAAAAGATTATAGACATCCTCCATACGCACAGCCCTTTCGTTGGGATCATTGGGTTCTCCACTAGTGCTGCCATAGCTACAATCACAGCCTTGATATTGGAGCGCGGAGGGGACTATGTGCTTAATACTCAGGTAAATCCGCGTTCTTAGATTATAGATACTGGTGATCTAATCATAGGCAAGGTAACTTACTAACCACTTGACTTCATGATATGCTTTAGCAGTTTCAAACTTTAGTATTAAAACTACGAGAGATTTTATAAACTAAAGATCCAAACACTAATTCTACATTTTATCGCGAGTTTAGACACCATGATACCAGAACAACTCACACAAGAACTTGCGCGGTAATGTGTAAAATACGAAGTTGAACACTTTCTAGGGACTTACTACGTTCCCTATGGCCCTCGTTAAACTATAATAGCAGGCAGATTCATACTATAAACACTTGGCTGGAAACATGACATCGAATCACACATTTACATGGAACAGCGGAGTCTGAGTCAGAAGTTAGACTAGAGGAAGAATAGTCTTAATATTCTTAAAGTCCCTAGATGAACCAAGCTGGCTTTAGTAAAGAGTAATAAAGGGAATATTACTTAGTAGGGAAATGCATGAGAGGCCAGATCCTCTTTTGTACATGGAATTGGGTTAAGCCTACTCTAAAAGTAGAGTAGTTGCCACTATCACAGGTCCAAAAGCCTTCTTTAGGAAGAAAAGCCCCAGGAGAAAGATATCCATAGTATAAATGCTAACAAAGACATGATGAAGTGCCTCCCAGTAAAGGAGTCCATTGCCCTGAATGTCTGGTTCAGCGACATAGATAATCTGATAAGAATAAGTTATAAGAAAAACCATGAACATCATCAATCCAACAGGTAATATAAAAATCTGTTGGCACTGATAGTGTCGAGATTGTTGCATAGCACTGCGACGGGGAATGAACACACGCTTCAACAAGAAGAGTCGGTCGTATGCAAGAAGCATGACATCAGCTTATCAAAAACACCTATTTATATAGATTGCTTGGCAAATGAGCTCAGGAGATACCTTTTAAAAAACCTAGATTAAGGCGCCGTCAATAAGCTTCGTGTCACTTTTCTTACAAATGCTGACTGAGGTCATCAAAGCGCATAGATGACGCCACGACTGCAAAACCCCCACACCCACCACAGAAAAAGGCAGAGTTCCTCGATTTATTTCTCCAGTCTAGAAAGAAAAGCTATCTTCAAAGCCTGCCCAGTTGCAACTCTAATTAGCCAACTCCTCCTTCTCCCAACCTATCCAAGTAAACAAAACATGCCCTATCTCAAACTCCGCGACGGCGCCGAGCTCTTCTACAAGGACTGGGGCAACCCGGCCGGCCCCGTCGTCACCTTCTCGCACGGCTGGCCTCTATCCAGCGACAACTTTGAGAACCAGATGTTCTTCCTCGCAGAGAACGGCTACCGAGTCATCGCACACGACCGGCGCGGCCACGGGCGCTCAACCCAGACTTGGCAGGGAAACAACATGGAGACCTTTGTCGACGACCTCAATGAGCTTTTCGACCACCTGAACATCAATGACGCCGTTATGGTCGGCCACTCGCATGGCGGCGGCGAAGTGACGCGGTTTCTTGGGAAGTTTGGCACCGGCCGCCGTGTGAAGAAGGCCGTACTCATCGGGGCCGTGCCGCCTCTCATGGTCAAGACCGCTGCAAATCCCGAGGGCACGGAAAAGGCAGTCTTCGATTCGTTCCGCGAGGCGATGCAGCGCGATCGCGCGCAATTCTTCCTTGATGTCCCCACGGGCCCGTTCTTCGGGTTCAATCGCCCCGGTGTGCAGGCAAGTCAGGGACTCATCCAGAGCTGGTGGAGGCAGGGGATGAATACGAGCTTCAAGACGGCGTATGACTGCATCAAGGATTTTTCCGAGACGGACTTTACGAAGGATCTGAAGAGTATTGATATTCCGGTTCTGGTTCTTCATGGCGATGATGATCAGGTTGTTCCTTTCCAGGCGGCTGGAGCCAAAGCGGCGAAGCTGTTGCCCCAGGGGAAGCTCAAGGTTTATGCCGGGGGCTCGCATGCGATTCACAATATCAATGTGGAGGAGGTGAATCATGATATACTTAGTTTTATCCGGTCCTAGACTACCCATCCTCAATCCAATTTGCCTAGCTCCATGGAATATACCGAGTTCGTGCATCCCGCAGTTGGAGGGCTAATGGTCGGCAAGGGATGTTTCCGTGTGATCAGTCTTGTCAGAGGTAATTGCATTGCCATGGGAGACGTTGATAGTATAGATGAAATGGCCTTCTCCCCACGAGGAGCTCGGACTCACTACAAATGCACAACAAGCCCAACCCCAAGCAAAGCCGAAACTCCCAGTACCCCCAACATCCCCCAAATCTGACCCCAGTCGCTCGCCCCAGTATAAAACCTCGCAATCGCCCCATTCGCCTCGGAAGTATCCCCGACCTCCTCCTCCTCCGGTTCCTCGCTCCCACTCTCACTCTCGCTAGCCTCGTCGCTGTCCGTAGAACCAACGTCGATATCACTCTCCCGGTGCATGAGGATAAGTACGCCCTGCATCCTAACAGCAACAAGATCATCCGTCTCCTCGGCAGCGAACGTCGTTGTCGGCGCGGTTATAGGCGACGGGTACACTGAGTCTGTCGCGGGAATCACAACCTGGCCCGTGCGTGTTGTGCCGTTGAGCATGTAGGTTGTTGATACGGTCGTTGTTGTTGAGGTTATGCTAGTCCATTCCCCGTCGCAAGCTGTGGAGACGGGATGCGAGGGGACGGCTTCGTAGCAGAGGCCGTGTAGGGTGACGGTCATGGAACTATTCCCGCGGGGGCCTTGGGTTAGTATTTGCCGTTTTCACACAACGGGAGGGAATTGGGAGCAAAGGGGATTAGGAGATGAGAGGTAGGGTGGGTTTACCTGGGACAACAAGCTATTGCAGTTTCACCATCATCAAGAAGTGCCCCGATCGCATCCTTCCAGCCAATGATTACGGGCCCATCATTTTTGATAATCCCATCATCATCGCCATCATAGTCCCATCGCCCCGGATACCCGGCAAATATCCCCGAAGACGTAACAGGCCCATCCGCAGGATTCGCAGCTCCCCCAATAGACTCCCATCCAGAGGGACAAGCCACAGCGGGCGATAAGTACGCAACCAGGTAGGGGTTATTCACATATTCCTCAAGGGCGCTTTGATCAGTGGGGACAGGCCAGCAGTTCTCTGTAGTCGCTGTTGTACATACTTCGGCCCAGAATGGAGCGTAAGGTGCGTCTGTATACGCGATGAAGACGTCCGTGGCGGCAGTACAGGTGGGGTCCGGTGTGTAGGTGTCTGGAAGCGGTCCCCAGTTTGTGAGGGTCCAGCCGAGGGTGGAGGTTGCGGTTGGCGTGATTGTGTATCCTTGGAGCTTTGGTCGATCCTAAACGTTCTTGTTGCTTTTGCGTGGTGCTTTGTGAGATCTTGGTGGATTATACGGGTATTTCTTATACACCTTGACGCCGGAAGACCAGGATGCAAGCTCCGTGACACAAGGAGAAATACCCTTTCCAGGCAGCAGAAAACACAAACTAAACAAGCGAACCATCAAGTAGACGCAAAATGCGTGTAGCTGTTGCATGGGACCAAGGCCAGGATATATGCTGCGCCTCAGCCATCATATACTTAGCGTCCACTTGGCGGTCGACGCGAGCCACAGGCTGGGGAGGGGCCCTGTCGTCGGGCACGACTCGGACGAGTCGCAAGTTCTGCTTTGATCCCAGCCAAGTAAATTGTTTGACTCATTTGCGTAGCGATTGCCCGACATCACGCACCGCCACTCTTTGCGCGGAGTCATCATTCCGGGAGTTCAACTGCTAGGGGTCACAAGCTAGCTGCCTCCCCCACCAATTCTACATCTATGTACAGTGGTTGATGAAACAAGACAATAAACGTACAACAGGAAATTATGACGATAAGGAAACATGAAGTGAGTGTCCTCGCTGATACCCGTGGCGGCAGCCACAGCAGTCACAGCAGACTCTCAGGCTCAACGGCCGCAAACGGAACTACGCACAGTCTCAATAAGGTTGAGATCGGATTTTATCGAGCGAAGTCTATCAATCTCCGTGCCGGTCATGAACCGCCGGGCATTTGCTGCGTTCCTGAACCCTGCCCGGCCTACCCCAGCACCTGCGAGGTAGCTAAAGAGGGTCGTAAAGGCATTCTCCGGGTTTTCGACGATGTCGTAAACCAGCATGCCCGACTCGTAGATGTGGTAACCCTATTACAATAAATTAAGATCAACCAGACACGGGAGCGATGTCCAGATACGTACCTAAATATTGGTCCCTGTGCGATGAACGTAGCAGTAACATCAAATTTGGCGCTTAGTTACAAAGAAGTGTACAAGATACAAGCAGCTAATGTACAAATCAAGGTGAAGGGGTCCCGCCATACCCTGCGGCTGCCCACTCAGCCTCCATCCTCTCCAGGTCCTCGCCCCTGAACGCCTCGCCCGTCTCCCTGTCGATGAATCTCAAATTCTCCCTCGGACACGGCCAGCTCAGACACTCCCAAGCATCGAACCACGCCAAGACGCTCTCCTTGCAAATTACATGGATTTCTTCCATTCTCTCGTTCAATTGCCACATCTCCTTCGACTCGTAGTGAAAGAACCATTCATCATTTTCACGTTCGAAGCGTAGCCGCCGGATAAGTCGAGCGTCGGGTCCTTGGAGATCCAGAACGTGTGTACCCCCGATGGAGATCATATCTACTTCGAAGTTGAACCATACATATCGTGGAGTTTTGCCTAGGGCGAACGCCTTCTGATAGTTTGCATGGGTTCGAGATTCGTAGCAGGCATGAAGGACGGCGGGCACGGGGGTTGACGAGACGAAATATTCAAGTGCGCTGTAAGGTCCTCGGTTGGGTCGGATCTCAACTGTCCGAGGCTCGACGGCCATTTGCCATATTCGAACACGGACTTCGGCGGGGAGGCTGGGAAAGAGCGTAAAACCGGTCATCGCGTGGTACCGGGGGCGAGCCTGCCAATGTGTCTTTTTCCTTTTTGTTTTTTTGTGGTGTCGATGGAGTTAGTGAGGCGAGATTTGCGCCGCTAGAGAGGGACGACACAGATCGTGCGAGGGACAGGGGGCCAAAGCAGGTAGATGGGTGTTGAGAATATCAACCCGCGAAATTTGGTGAGGTGGCGCGAGGAGAAGCGAAGGTGTCCCTGCCAAGGCCTGTAAGACGCCAGTGTAGCGCCGGTTCTCCAGAAGCCGGGTGGATTGGCGTCCCGCTGCCCCTTCCGCCAACCCCGCTTGATCATCGGAGTGACGAGTATCCATCTTGCTGCCGTGGGTCTGGGGGATCGCTGTGCGGCCATTCTCGACCGGCCTTCGCACGGTCCGGGCGCAAATTGGTGGCTCGTACAATCGTGCAATATGGCTAGTGTCACTTTGGAGCTCTGGTGGCTTTGATAGGTGATCAAGTTATTTCGTTGCTTCTCCATATGCCATTATCGTTGAGATCTAGATGGAGTGCCCTTTTTTTCTTGCGTTGGATAAAGGAATCTTCCAGGCTTAGGCGCGGGCTTGCCCAGAGTAACCCCCATACAAGTCGTCAACGGTGTCCTCGGTTTGGCCTCGCTGGTAGGTAGACGCCCACATGCGGTTTTCAGTTAGTCTGAGTTGAGACCTGCTTGGAGGCTCGACTCAAAATACAAGAACACTTAGTAAATATTGTGTGTATCCGGAATATATCTGCGATGCCCGGCGCTCCATCAAGTGGGGTAAATGCCCACTTGCCAAGCGCGGTTCTTCTCTCTTGATCGCCGGGGATGCTGCCAAGGCCCTTATATACACGGGCATCCAGGTAGTCGTGTGACTTCGACACAGAGTAGCTTCTCATCGGCTGCTTGATGCCTGCGCGCGTCTCGATAGATTGTTTGGGGTGGGGTATGCCGAGGTCACTGGCCTAGCTTCCCCGCAAAAGCCCAAGTGGAATTGCGGGGTCGGGGTTGATCGCTGTTGTACTTAAGTGGGTCATCTGTAGATTGATTCCTAGCTGGACCTGGCCAGGACTTGAGATCTATTCGCTTATGCAAGCAGTGGTTGTCCTTGGTACAGACATTCCAGCAAGAAGCGCCTCGTACGGTTCGCAGCCGCCACGATGACCAACTTGCACCCCTCCATTCAGCGCATCGAAGATGTCACCCTCAACTTCCTTACCCAAGCCCTCAACCGCCCAATAACATCCTTCACCATCGAGCGAATCGGAACAGGGCAAGTCGGCGAATGCCACCGGATCACCCTCACCTACCCCGCCAACGAAACCGAAACCGAAACCGGCCCCGCAAGTGTAGTCCTCAAACTCGGCGCATCCGGCCACCTCAGCCGCGAGTCCGGAATGAAACTAGGAATCTACGAGCGCGAATCGCGCTTCTACTCAGAGATCGCTCCCTCTCTTAACTCTGATTCCTTGGTGAAGTGCTACGATACACGCTTCGACCGCGACCCCGACGCGTTCTACATCCTGCTTGAGGATATCCAGCCTGCGACTGTGGGTGATGAGATCCGGGGCGCGACCCTTGAGCAGGCGCGGCTTGCGCTTGATGCGCTGGGGAAGATACAGAGTGTTTCCTTGTCTACAGAACATCCGGGGTGGGTGGGAAACCAGAAGCCGCCGAGCCAGGTCTATCTGCAGCAGTTGTGGTTGGGGTTTCGTGCGAGGTATGGGAGTCGCGTTAAGCCTGAGCACCAAGAGGTAGTCACGCGCTGGCTTGCGTGCTTCGATGCGTATGCCGAGAAGATCAAGGCGATTACGAAGAATAGGTGTCTTGTCCACGGCGACTATCGTCTCGATAATATGCTCTTCCGGTACGAGGGCGAGGACCCGGCTTCGGTTTCTGTCGTCGACTGGCAGATGCTGAATATGGGCTCTGTCTTTCAAGACCTTGCGTATTTCATTGGCATGTCTATTCCGACGGACCTTCGTCGTGAGAACATCAGGGATCTCCTCCAAGTCTACATCGATGCCTTCGGCCCGAATGCACCCTTCACAATGGACGAGTGTCTCGAGGGCATCCGCGCGCAATCCTTCTGGGGTCTCCCCCTCGCATTCGCGTCACCAATGATCCTCGAACAAACCGAGCGCGGCGATGAAATGTTCCTGACAATGCTTGATCGCCTCGCGACATTCATCATCGATATCAACGCCGTCGAAACACTCCCACCACCTACACCCCCCAAACCACTGTCCGTCGACCCCAATGACGAAGGAAGCCACCCGGCTACCGAACACCCGCTTCACAACGAAAGCCTGTACTTTGACGTTGTCGATGCGGAGCAAGGAATCGGCGTCTGGGTGCGGCTAGGCGTCACGCCGAACCAGCCGGGGTCCTGGTATAATGCACTCATCTGCGGTCCGGGTCAGCCAACAATCGCCGTGAGCGATTTCGAGGCTCCGACGCCGGGTTCGGATTTCGCGATTAATACAGAGAATGTCAAGGCGACGCATACGGCTGAGGCTCCCCTCGAGCGATACCGTGTCACACTGGTTGGACGCGGCGAGTCCTTCGAGGACCCGGCTGACCTCCTCCGCGGTAGCAAGGGGAAGCCTGTTAACGTGCATATTGATCTTACCTGGCATACGGCCGGGACACCGTATCAGTGGAGTGTCGCGACGCGATACGAGATCCCATGCAAAGTCAGCGGTACCCTTCTGGTCGACAACACCGTTACTCAGGTCAAGAATGCCCCGGGCCAACGCGACCACTCTTGGGGCGTACGCGACTGGTGGTCCTTCGACTGGGTCTGGACAGCCTTCCACCTCGACGACGGGACCGAGATTCACGGCGTGCAGGTCCGGCTTCCTACGGGTCCCGTATCAGTGGGATATATCCAGAGTCCCACGATCCCCATTGCAGAACTTGGTTCCGTCGAAGTGACGGAGCAGATGGGGAGTGATGGTTTGCCCAAGGCGGCGATTATCAAGTATGAAGTCATGTCGGCCGAGAAGATTGTTTTGCATGTTAGGCCGAGGGGCCAGGCGCCGGTGCGGTTGGATGGGCCGGATGGGAAACTGGCGTATTTCCCGAGGGTGTGGGCGGAGGTTGAGGCGCAGGATGGGAGGAGGGGGGTTGGGTGGGTTGAGTGGAATTTGGTTCAGGACAATAAGGGGGGTTCGCAAACGTGAATACTCTTCATATGTCGCTATCCCCTTATCCCCTTGGGGTAATCTTTTTCAAAGTCGCAAAGCGACAATATGATAAACCTCCCCAATAGTATCAGGTATTTCATCAGTCCCAACAGTACATAATCTCGATACAAACCCTCCATATCGGAATATACACTAGACAAACCAGGTCCGTGGGATGAAGAGCCACTAGGAATAGCACCCGAATTCCATGTAATAGCTTAATTATCATGCGCACTTGAAACAAAACCCCTTGCGGAGAGCGCACCGACTCGTGGTTCGGCAGACATTCGCTTTGTTGCTCTTGGGACTACGGCTGGTGCTCCTCTTCGCGCAATCTAGTGGGTAACCGTTGTACAAGCCCATCTCCGAGACAGGCGCTGCTGAGCAATACTGGTGGCGGGACCGAGCTGAGTGCGATGACGAGGACACTGATCGTTACGGGGGATAATGGCCGAAAGTGTGATAACTGACCAGAGGAAAACAAGTGCTATTTATTATGGGAGTCGCTCCTGGGCCAGCTACGGCGCGTGAGGATTCGAGGAAGTGAAATTGTTGTTTCTCCATGCCTACTGTCCACGTTAGACACACAGAAGTCCCTGCGTTGGGGGTTTCTATCCCAACAGTAGTAGAGTCGTCTGGCAGCGTCACAACCCAATGTCCCCTGACTCAACGATTTTGGGGACAAAGGGCGCGAGACTTCGAAATATTTGTCCCAACGATGGCCACAGCAGCACCTAATCGACAAGGCCGAGGCCGTAGTCGTGACGTATTTCCGGTCCGCATACGCTGCGGAGTAAGACAAGGGTCAATTTCTTAGATTGGTCATCCAGCACGCCCCCCTCACCTCTTTCTTTTGAATGACCCTGGCAAGAGTTGACGGCATATATTGATAATCAATCCAGAACACCTCTTGCTCCTCGCCCTGGATCTCGGAAACTGGGCTATAAAACTACGCCTACTCTCCTCTATCCTCTTTCACAACATTATCATCTAATCTTATCTCCTATTCCATCTAAACAGTACACGCTTTCACTCACAACAAATGTCATCCACAAAAACAGCCATCGTCCTCGTGGACCCGTACAACGACTTCCTCCACCCAGATGGCAAACTCACCCCGTTCCTCAAAGACCTCGAGGAGCGAAACGCCGTGCAGAACATGAAAGACCTTGTTCAAGCAGCTCGCTCCCGCAACGTCCCAATCTACTACGGTCTGCACCAGCAGTGGTCCGCTGACAAATTCCATAACTGGAAACATATGACGCCCAGCCATGTGAGACAGCGGGATCTCCATTTCTTTGAGGAAGGCAGTTTTGGTGCGAAGATTTACGAGGGGCTTGAGCCTGATCTCGCGAATGGGGATGTTGTTGTTAGCAAGCATTGGAATAGCGAGTATGATACAGCCGACGTGTGTTTTCCTTTTGTGAAACGACACGCTGATTACTTCGATTGCAAACGATAGTTCCTTCTCGCACACCGACCTCGATTATCAGCTCCGTCAGCGCGAGATTACAAATCTCGTTCTAGCGGGGCTGACTGCTAATACGTGCTTGGAGGCCACTGCGCGCCATGCATTTGAGCTGTGAGTACGACCTGACCCTTGAACTGTTGAAGTAAACGGCTAATAGAGTGCATCAGTGGATACCATGTCACCATCCTGTAAGTTTACCCTTCTAGTCGCTGGGTCCGACCGGCGAGCGTAAGACTAATCCTGGTGCAGGAAGGATGCCACTGCTGGGTGGTCCAGCGAGCTGACCAAGGCCGGGGAGCTGGTTTGGCCATTGTTTGCGACTGTTCGGACAGTGAAAGAGTGGGAGGATAGTCTGGGTGCTTAATTTCCTGATGAGGTTGTTTTATGGTGTCTGTTGCGTAGCGAAATCAATGGAACGTTATTCCCGAAAACTTGGAAACTGAATCTTGCCTTCGAGGGGAAGCGCATGATTTGTCATGGTCCGGACATTTCTGTGAGATGACTAAGATCATCTCCTGACCAAATCCGTCGCCAGATTCTTTCGCTCCTGTCAACATTTCTGGTCTTGCCACCTTGCGAGATACATGGTCAAGGAGCAAACCCACATTACTCAATAGCATAATGCCCCCTCGGAAATCCCAAACGCGAACGTCAGTAACCTCGTCAAGAGGTGGGCGGACCACACGAGCGCGTCCCAACTCGCGCGATGTGTCTCAGGATCCCGCGCAGAGCCCAGTGGCTAGTGAGGAAGCGGCAACGCCAACAAGTCAACCTACATCTCAACCACCAACTGAGGGGTCGCCAGCGCCGATGTCTCTAGCCGAATTCAAGGCCTGGGTCAAATCGGCCCCTATGAGTGTGCAAATCCAACGATACAAGGACTGGAAGCGTAGGTTTTCTCCGTGTCCCTTAATAACCGGACGCATGGGCAAATAACTAACCACGAGACAGGCAACGGCTCAAATCATGAGACAACATGTCGAGTTTGTTCCCGTGGCGGCACTCTTGAACCCTGCCATACATGCAGGCTCGCGTTCCACTCTGACTGCGTGTCCCTCTCGCGACATGTTTCTCCTGATGGTTCAACGGCTTCATATTGCTCCGTCTGTATCGAGCGCGGATGGCACCGCTCTCCGCCCGCATTGACGCCACCGGCCTCTCCTGTTCTCCGGCCTACCGATCAACAAATCACCCTGGCGACGACCGGACAGGCCCCTGCCACGTCAAGCGCGATATCGATTCCCAACCTCGTCAGTCAGACTCTGGGGCCAGACGCCGGGCAACAGCCTTCGCCCCGATCTCTGCAGCAATGGCATCGGGATACGGTTGAAGACATTCGCCTTCTCAATACACTATCCGAGTCTATAACAGTTCCGAAACGCCCACGTGAGACGCTCACCAGCACGGACGGACAATCGAACATCGAAACACCGACCCAAAAGCGCCAGCGGAAATCGCGCTTTGCGACCCTCTCCAATGAAGTCGAGGGCGCCCTCTCGGTTCTCTACCGCGAACTCGAATCCGTCACGTCGCTCAAACTCCAGATCGAGGAGCTGCAGAGCCAGAAGCGTCAGGATGCACAGTTGATCAAGCTCCGCGATAACGATATAGCGATTATGAGGCGGGATTTGGAGCAGCGGCGGAGCGCTGTTCTTGAACTCGCACAGCTGCGCGCGTCAATGTCGCAGTCTGGGGATTTGAAGAGGGAGGTCGACGAATTGAGGGCGAGAAATGCGGTCCTGGAGAAGGAATTGGAGGAGTCGAAGGCGCAGACGGCTGCGGCGCGCGAGATGGTGAATACGTGGAAGGGGAAGCTTTCGCAGTTGCTTGATGCGTAGCATGATACCAAACGTCCATTTATTGATTCGCGTTCTACCGTATCCATTCGAAATATGACTAGCCTGTGCGTTACCGTTAAAGGTCTCGAGTTTTCGCCGGGTTGCGTTGCTTTTGCGACAGTCCAACTGCATGGCTCTGACCCGAACGCTGGAGGGAGAATATATATATATGGATACGACTCAAGGGAGGACAGCGCAACCCGTCCCAGACCCAATTGGCAGGAACGGTAGTCGTTATAGCATAAATCTACTAGTAGGAGATGGAAAACGATTAGTTAAAGGGGGGTTTTCCCACAAACCGAAGGGAGATGCATCACTGGTGAGCAAAAGAAAAGATCTCTCTCGAAGCGAAGGTGAAATTGGTCAGCACATCTTCCGATCATGTCCCGCTTCCACGCGGCTGCTTGGTCATCAGAAACAGACCTCGGCACCGGCTCCCGACCTCGGAGCCAAGGCTGCAGTTCAGCCAGCCCACCATCTCCAGAATTCAATTTAACCCCGAGTCCAGGGGTTCAACTCGATGCAACCAGGGTCACCACCAGACTAAACTTTGTACCTGACCCCCCTTCTCGGACACCCGCCAGTTGATACCCACAGAATAATGGCGACAAATCCCAAACCCCCGCGGGAGGTTGCCCCAACCCTCTCCGACCAACTCGCCCTCGACGCAGGCCCGCAGCCAGATACATTCGCAACGCGCTTCCTCCCCGAGCGCATGGGCAACATGGGCAGTTTCGCATATGGGGGGTGCGCTCTTGGCGTAGGCGTGCAGGCAGCCTGCGAAACAGTCTCGCCGGGGTATCGCCCGTACTCGATCACCGGCAGCTTCCTTGCGCCCGTGTCGATTGATATCAAACTCGATTGCTCGGTGCGGAGATTGCGCGACACGAGGACGTTTGCGACGCGGCTTGTGGAGATTTCCCAGCACCAGATCCAGAAAGACGGTAGCAGTCAACCGAGGCTGTGCATGATCCTCCTCGCAGACTTGCACAAGGAAGGCGAGAGCAGCATGCTCGATTTCTCCACGCCACCCGACCGGACATATTCCGGCCCAGAAAACAGCCGGACCCCACAAGAGATCGCGCGCACCCTTACGGACTCGAAAACCATCCCCCCCGAAACCGAATCGGCCTACACCACGCTCTTCGGCCTCATGGCGCGCCACTTCGAGACGCGCCAAGCACCGGAGGGAATCGGCGCGCAGAATCTCACGGGCATGGCCAAGCACCAACCCACGACTCAGGATCATCTGCCCTTGACCTCCAAGACGACGGCAGACTGGATCCGGTGCCGAGCCCCGCTCCGCAAAGACAAGCCGCTCGAGCACTACGCGGGGTTGGCGTTTATCCTGGACGCGTACCTGAGTTTCCTCGCGGGGATGCATAACCACATGTTCCTGGATGATGCGGCGGCGTGCGCGAGTTTGGATTTTGCGCTGCGCGTGTTTTCGAGCGAGTGGGATCTGACGCAGTGGAATCTGCGCGAGATGAAGAGTGTTGCGGGGGGCGAGGGGCGGACGTATAGTGAGGCGAGGCTGTGGAATCCGGAGGGCAAGTTGGTGGCTAATATGACGCAGCAGTCGATTCTGAGGCCGTTTGGCAACAAGAGGAAGACTAAGGCGTCGCTGTAGCTGCATGGGTGGGTTTGAATGTGTACAGAGACATTTTCCTTTGTTTTGGTCGTCAGTACCTATCTATAACGATATATACGTATAGAATTGCCGTTACCGCTAGAGAAATGATATTCTACTATTTTATTTATTTATTTATTTGTAGAGATGTAGGTGGTACTAGGCATTCGGGTGTTGCTTGGCCAAATCGGTGGCCGAGCAGATGGTCAATTGACCAACTGGGACGCATTAATCATCGAATGACCAACACCTGTGAACCAGGATCCAAAGCTGGACGACGGGGCTCTACGTAGGGGGCGGCGAATGACCAGGATGTGAAGATCTGAAGATCGCCCCGCACGACAGGCACAGCCAAGCAAATGCCAGCCAAACTGCCCGGAGTTGTTTTCCCGAACAGCGAGCGAAACACAGGCTCCGGAGTACCTGGCCGCCTGTTCCACATTGAGTAAACAGCAAACCAGGTTGTCGACGCAGATTGGCCAGTTTCGGCAGCGGCCTCAGCCATTGACATCATCACCAGCGACAAGGGCCCCAGTCGACCTGCCCATCACCGGAAACTCTAGCGTTAAAAGGGGGATATATAATCCAAGCACGACCCTGCTGGTCTGTGGTGGCGAACTGTCAACTGCCAGCTGTCACCCTGGTGTCAAATCTCCACTTTCGACGTCGATTGGTTGGATTTCGCAATCTAATCCCATCATGGCGTCGTCGCATTCTCGCCCTTTTGCTTCGATCGCGCCGAATCCGGCGCATGCTGCGACCTTGCCCAAACCATCGCTGTTGCCCCGACGGACGAAACAGAGCTCGGCGTGCACGGGATGCAAAGCGCGGAAGACCAAAGTATATCACATTGCTCGTACCAAGTTACTCCCCTTGTCGGATGAAGTTTTGATAATATCCAGTGTAGTGGCACCCACCCCTGCGAGAAATGCACCCTCGGTGGCCGGGAATGCATCTTCCCCGCGGGCCTCGACAGGCGCCGCAAATACGCGCAGCGACGGGTAGAGCAGGAACTCGAGGGTGTGCATCGGCTGCTCGATTTGATCATCGAGGTGTTTGAGGCAGGTGATTCTGCCCAGTTGAAGGCGCTAATGACGTCGGCGAAAGAGGACCGCGCCCGGGAAATTGCGCTGTTCGACAGGCGGACTCCGTCTATACTAGAAGAGTCGGGGAGCCAGAGCCAGGGCTCGAGAAGTAGCTTGGTTCCGGGGGATGACGTTATGCCTAGTGACGATGAGGAGGACACTGTGCGTGGCCAACCCGGATTGATTTGATGGTCTATAGTTCACTCGCTCGGCTAACGACCTGCAGAAACGACACCACTCGGCCTTGTCCTCGGGCTCCTCCACGTCCGTTGGCTCGCTAAAGGAAGTAAACACGTTGACCGAAGACCCCAACCGCAACGAGGGCAGCCGCGCGACAGGATACATAGGCAAAGAATCGGAAATCGCCTGGATGCAGAAGCTCGAGGCCGAAGCCAGCAAGCTGGATCGAAGTGAAGCCCAGGAGAAGAGGCCCTCGCGAGTCGAGGAGCCGATCGTGTCCATGAGCTACCACCTGGATAATTTGAGAATCGTCGACTCGGTACCTGTTGACCCAAAGTTCCTGCCGCCAAAGGCGTGGGCGGCGCGGCTGGTGAACATCTTCTTCAACTCGGCCGACCACTTCTTCCCGCTGATCAACCGGTCGTTGTTCTATTCGCAATTCGATCGCGCCTTCTCCCCATCGGGTTCGGAGCCGACCAACAAGTGGCTGGCTGTCCTCAACTTGGCCCTTGCTATCGGCGCAAGACACTACCAGCTTGCAGAGCCCGAGGCTGGCAAGGACGTTGATGATGGAATCTTCCTCTCGAGAGCGCTCTCCCTCAACCAGACTCATACTCTGGCAATGGAGCACTCGGACCTGCATCAGGTGCAGATGGATCTTTTGCTGGCGATATACTACCTGATATCTGGCCAGGTCAATAGGTATGGCCCGTCAATAAAGTGCGTATGGTGGCGTTCTGACATGCGCAGGCCGTGGCAGATAACAGGTCGTGCAACACGTTCGGCCATCTCTCTAGGCCTCAATCTTCGTACACTCAGTGACCAGATAGACCCCGTGTCCAAAGAAACGCGAATCAGGCTCTGGTGGTCCATCTTCGCGATCGAGCACATCCTCTCGTCCATGACCGGCCGGTCTCCGTGCGTGGACCACCACGCAATCTCCGCGTTTCCGCCAATCCCTTTCTGCGAGGCACACTTTGACGAGCCCGAGGCCGAAAAACTCCTTTCGGATGCCCTCCTCCGTGAAGGGAGACTATCATGGGCGATTTACGCCAGCGACGCGGACCTCGAATCTCGCAGCCAGTGGCTCAAGGGCATCGAACCGACCCCGGCCCTCTTCTTCTTCCACTTTGTCGACCTCTTGATCATCACACATGCTGCCGTCAAAGCCATCTACACCCTCTCCAAGGACAGGGACACGGGCCAGGCCGAAATCCCGCTGTACCAGAAACGGCTGCAGACCTGGCTCGCGCACCTCCAGGAGCCCTTTGCGTTTACTGATCAAGAGAACTCCCCCAAGGTCGCCCGGGACTCCCGGGAACAGGTAAGTCTCGCGATGGCGTATTACAGCGCACAAATCATCCTGAGCAGACCGTGTCTCACGCGCCCGGACATGAAAGAAGGGACCAACATCCGCTTCCCGCGCTCCCGCTTCGGAAACGATACCGCAAAGACCTGCGTGCACTCTGCCGTCGCCCTGATTTCCATTCTCCCCGATGACCCGGATACCCGCTGGCTCCTCCGCATGACGCCCTGGTGGTGTGTCCTGCATTTCATCATGCAGGCGGAAACAGTTCTCCTGATCCAACTGGCCATCGGCCAGGTCCCAGTCGAAGACGACGGGCACGGGAAGAGGCGAAATACAGGCGGACTGTATACCCACGCCGACCCCGGGGCTGTTTTGCAGGGCGCGAAGAAGGGCGTGCGCTGGTTGCATGCGATGAGCAACCAAGACGCGAGTGCGGCGCGGGCCTTCCGCATCACAGAGAAGTTTCTGCGCAGGATTGCGGCTGCCAAGGGGTTGGATTTGGAGGGCGTACCCATGTCCGCAGATGATGGTGGGCAGGATTCGGGGCAGGCCTTGTCTGCCTCGCATCCGTGGGGCATGCCGCCCCGGGCAGATGGTGTGAATTGGGGCCCGGATGGTACCGTGTCCGAGGGAGGGTCTGAGCTACATCAGGATACGCCCTTTGCGCTGGATCCGATCTTCCTCTCGGGAGATGACGGGCATGGCGGGAGGGAGTAGCGGTCATGGTGCTTTGTCTTGGATGCTTTCTGCTGCCATGTGTATAGGTCTGGAATGACCTGAGGGAATGGATCGTGGAGGAGAAGAGCTTTAATAGGGCGGCGAGACCGTGCAAGCTTTTCAACATAATACGTAGTACAAGTGCTAGAGGGTAAGGCTACCCTGATTCTCCTAGTATATGTGTCCGTCTCTTCTAGGATAAAGTCATTTTACAATTATGCTCGGGCACCCTAAGATAAGTATTAATAGATATATTTTAGCCTATTGAATAATATCATAATCTATCTTTACGCGCACCTGACAGTTACCCCCTTTGGCTCAAGGTACGAAATAGTGTCGGTGAGGTGTGGGCTGTCTTTGATTCGGGAAGTCTGGCGAACGCCGTCAAAGCGTTGCTAAAAGAACATGGATTTAAAAAAGAGGTGATGCTTTGTAATAATAGTGGCTCTAGTTGATGTAAGATGTGAGGATAACTAAGATCTAAAAATGACTCACCTGAGCAGAGCCAACTGCCTTTGTTTTTGTATATCTCCAGCTTTGTTCGCGCCCGCCAATCCAAAGCCACCGCGTCAGTCCTACTTCGAAATTACAACGGGAAAAGAAAGATGCACTTGGACCGTCTGATTGACAGAATCACTATAGATGGGTGGGAGCCGAGCAAAGCCTGGATTTTCGTTCCCCTATACCACGTATCCATATGGTTCTGCTCCTGGTATAAGCTACTATTTACCTCGCAGGTTTCTGTTGGACCGTAGGATATTGGACTAGCCAGTGTTGTCATAGATAAACCTCACGCGTATTTGGTGACTCAAGGATAATAAAAAGCCAAGTTTTTTGTCCAGTCACTGAATCGGCTCCTTAGGAACGCCTAGAATCACATACCAGTCCAACCCCTCAAACTCTTCGTGCCCGCCCTCACCGACGGGACAATAATCAGGTACAATACAAAACACATAGCCACTCTTCATACCCCTCTTCACCGACAACGTTGCCTGGTTCGCAGATGCGAACAGGGCATCTCGCTTATCCTCCGCCGACGCAGTACCTCGATACCGGCCTAGCAGTGCGGGATAAATGTTCTCTGACTGTTTAATGACACGCACCAGCGCCTGCACTAAGCCCACCTCTCGAGCATGCGAGCCAATAAGGAGGACATGGTCCACGGGCGCATCCCCGATTGTTGATGCTAGGAGCTCCTGTACCTCGTCCCAGAACCCTTCGATATTCTGGATATAATCAGCCCCGTGTCGCGGGCTCTGCAACGCCTTAACAGGGTCCCTGCAACCGAGACTCGCCGCGTTGAAGCTAATAGTCAGCATTGTGCGCGGGTAGTAGAAGTCCACATGTGCCGGTGGTTCGGTCCCAGGCCCCCACCAATTATCCACGCCGTCGTATTGGAGAGCGTGTAGCGAGGCGAGGTTCCCACCGAGCATCTCGAGTCCGGCAAGTGAGCAGGGCAGTTCGAAACGGTTTACAACCTCGTAGATCAATGGTGGCGCGTCGGGGACGGAGAGGAAGACTTTCTTGTATTTGAGCGGTGGGTCAAGGGGGTCTAGGTCTGTTGATTCTATATTTGACAGCATAGAGGCGATGGCAATGTAATGGTCGGGTACGGGATCGGGATAGATAGCGTCGAGATTAGGAGGAGAGATGGCGTCTTGGATGCGGAACTTTGCCCAGATCACGGGCCACCACCACTCTGTGTAAGGGATGTATTGTGTTTTAACGGTGGGGCGCCACGGCCAGTTATGTGGACCTGAGGACTCTTCGATGATGGTTCTCATGGCCTCTCGGTACTGCGCGGTGCCGCTTATCACGGCAAGAGGGCGGATAGTGCGATTCCTGAAGCGGATGGATGTAGCGCTAACAGATGTGATGTGTCCTAGAATAGCTTGAGGAGCGGATACGTACTCATATACCATAGTAAGATCAATCGCCACACCCCTTGGGGTTGTAGGTGGTACCCGGCGCTCTTTGGAGGTCAACGGGCTTGCACTCGTCACAGCCAACTACACCTAGAGCGATTGGGAGATAGGCGATGAATATGGCCAGGGGCTTCTTCCATGATGCTAGGTACGGCTGCTTGAAAACCATCGCTTTTATTTGTCGACGTGACAATGGAACGTAGTTCAAAGTGACACTGGCGATTCGGCGGCACAGTACTTGCTTGTTACCTCGGACGTGCTGTCGCTCGCGATCAGACAATAATAATGAAAGGAGGGGAATGACGAAATTAGTATAACGGAAATAGTATGAATGGCAAGAAGAGTAAGGTGGTACAGATAATGATATTCATAAGAAATGAAGGCGCTGGTGATGACAAACGATAGAACCGTAGAAGGATGAGGCCAGACAGCAGCGCCTCCTGACTGAATGTTGCGATGGATTGAGTCACCCATCTTTGTATGCTACGTACCTTATGGTGACTATATGAGTCACTGACAATGATTTCGACAGCACAGCATGCATTAACGCATTGACAGGCTGGGGGCCGATATTCCCAGAGGCCAGGGCACCAAAGCACCAAGGCTAAATGTCAAGACACATGTGACGATGCCAAGAGTACCGCCCCGCGTCCCTTCGGCGACTGAGTCCCGGATTAAATT
Source organism: Aspergillus pseudodeflectus (assembly GCF_044049435.1). Taxonomy (NCBI): domain Eukaryota; kingdom Fungi; phylum Ascomycota; class Eurotiomycetes; order Eurotiales; family Aspergillaceae; genus Aspergillus; species Aspergillus pseudodeflectus. The sequence continues at coordinate 260,837 of NW_027263821.1, read as the reverse complement.
CCTTCTGTTGACACTAGACTCATTGAACCTGCAATGCAGCTGCGCCGCATTTCGAGCGACCTACCGCGTCTTCTTTTCAACTGACAGTGGGAAGGAATAGCCAGCGGACCGCAGGACCTACAGATGCTACAAATAGATGCTCTGGGGTCTTTTGCTCAAGAAACCCTTCTGTAAGTGAGGATACAGATTCAATTGAAAGTCCCCTGTGTGCTGACTAGGACTCGTTCACTTGACCGCGGGACCTCTCCCACTAAGCAGTGGAAGAAGACAGATTGTTGTTTCGTTTAATGGGCTAGTCATACAACGAAGGCGGACTAGCATTCCTCCCATCCTGGTCCAAACTAACCTCCTGCCCCATCTTCTTCAGCAACCCCTCCAGCGCAGCAATATCCTCCTCGCTAGGTTTAACCCTACTTTCGTATTCATAACTAATGCCATTCTCCTCTTCCTCCTCATCCTCCACATCCCAAATCAAACTCTGCATATACTGACTGGGCCCGTAGCCCTCGCAGTACGTCATATACGACTCGTCATGGAATCCAATCGTGATCTTCCCCTCCTCTTCGAACGGCGTCGACTCGTTATGCCACCACGTCGGACAGTGCCCGAAACGGAAGTGCTGGAGGTGTGGGAGTTTCGCGTCAAATGCGCGCAAGTAGTCGACCCAGCGCTTGTCGTAGCATGCGTAGCGGTTATCCCCGGCGACGCGAGGGTGCACCTTGTACTGGTCCTTCTCGAGGAATGTGCGCTCTGTATCCTTTTCTTCAACCATGATCTCGTAGATGATCGGGCAGTCGTCCAGGTATAGTTCTTGCAGGGTCGCTCCGTGCGAGGTAATCCAGTCGAGTTGGGAATCGTGCACGAGAGTGTAGTTGCCTAGGGCTAGGGTCTTGAGGCGTGGGAAGTGGATGTCGGTGAGATCGCAGGTCGGGAAGAAGCCAAAGTAGCATTGTGAGTAGAGTGTTAGGTGCTCGAGGTTTGCGGCGGCGGGTGAGAGCCAGGTGTAGCCCAGGCTGGGGAAGAAGTCGTGCAGTGCTATCTTCTATGGAGTATTGTTACTATCGTTAGTCTTTGTGGAGGTTGGTCAAGGTACACAGTAATTTGCAGGGCGTACGTACCTCGATATCATGCTCCCCATTCCCCTCATCACTCTCATTCGCAATATGCAACCGCAGCGATTTAAGCCCGCCCAGAACCTTCTTAATGTCCCGCTTGGTACCTGCATCCGTCGGATTGATATTCTGTAGATCCTGGATCGCCAGTTCCGTTGGCAGTCGAGGCAGGTTCGCGAGCACAGCAAAGACCTTGCGGAGCACCGAGTGGCGAAAGTCGATCGTCTGCGTGACCCAGTTCCAGGTGTTTTCTTCACCGTCGCAGTCGGCATGGAAGCGCAGGACGACGCTCTGCAGACGCGGGAATTCGTGCAGGCGGTTAACGAGATTCCAGAAGGGGCGTGGGAGATTGTCCTCGTCCTTCACGTCATTCAAAGCTTCGTCGTCGAATTCGTCTTCGGGTTTCTTGTCCCGGATGCGACGGTCCTAATTGGATCTGATCAGTAGCTGCACCGACCACAGAATAAAGAAACGATATAAGCCAAAGAGTGACGATTCTACGACATACATCCGTTGGTCTCACAGTATCGATGTAAACCTTGGTGACACACCCCGCAAGTTCGGGATTATCAAGGATACCCCGAAACCTCTCGCAGCTGCTCTTAAGTGGCGCAATCCGCGCCGATTCAAAGACCCATTTCCGTCCAATCTCTCCGGTGAGGCTGCTAGCAAGGCGGAGCTGCTTGCGCGATGCTTGTGGTGCGGAGTAGAAGACGCGGTGGATGATTTCGCGGGGGAGGGTGAGGAGCGTTGCCATTTTGTGAACTCTTATCAAAGACGCCATTGAGAGCTTCGTCCACGGGTGTTCTTATGCTGCAGTATTTATGCGGAGTTTGTTGGTGAAGGCTCCAGCCGCACGATTCAGGCTGCAGGCTCCTCCCCTTAGCGTCTTCTTGGCAGGGGCCAGGCCACCCTTGGGTGGGAAAGTCTGAGTGGCCTGGCTGCTGGATCTTGGTGATCAAATGGAGTGGAAATAGGCTACTTGGGCCCAGAAGTGAAAGTAAAGGCATGATGCCAGGTTATTGAGTTTAGGGTTACGCTTTTCATCCGCCAACTCAAGGACCAATATATATTGTGGCCAATTTCCCCTACCCCTACACGCATAGCTATTTAATATGAACACACAACTTAACTAGTCAATATCCCTTGAGTAGAACCATGAGATGAAAGCTCAACACCGCCTGAAAAAGGTAGTGAAATTCTTCCCATAACGATTTAGGTCATGGTAAGAATGATGGGGTCGACAGGTACCTACCATGGCCCCTAGCCCCGACAATATGTCGAGTCCTTCTATTGCCACGGGGGATGGCGTAGCTACCCTTAACTATGCAACTAGTAGTTGAATATATGACTCCTGTACCTCTCTATGCTGTACCATCGCGCTGGTAGAGTCTTTTTTTCGGCCCACAGAATCATCACTGGGCGCAGCGGGGCAACTCTGGAGAGCACCGGTTGATGCATGGACTTTCGCCCCCTCTTAGCTCAGAACCTGCGAGCCTGTGCAGGCTGCCATGGTTGACGCCAGGTGCTCCATATAACCGTTACAACGGGATCCACCGGCCCGGACCCGGAAAAGGACCAGATGGGATGCATTGACCTTTACCGACTCCGGATACCACTGCTAATTACTCGGTGGGAGCGAGTATTCGCCATCTTGGTCGTGTACATGGAGTAGGGGGAAGAAAGGAATTTAGCAGAATTGGGAATGTGGTTATATAAACCCTGTCGCTGCATTTTTATGGATAATACAGACGCATTCTCCACAGATGGTGACCGAGCACAATGCAGAAACAAGCGATACGGGGGCTTGAAGCACCCAAAGTCGGGTTATCTTAGTTAACACACCTGTAAATAGTGCACCTGTACCTTGTCAAGCGCGATTATGTTCTCCCTCAAGTCATAGCTTCGTCTACATCCCATTTGGTCAAGCCTCAAGGCAACCGAAAAGGTGCACGATCCGCTAGCGAATTAATCTTACAATCCAGGCAAGATGGCCAAGTCAGCAGGAAGGGAAAAAGAGGTAATACACAAAGCTTAAATGGAGATAGTTCTCTAATATGTACATATTTCGTCTAGTTATCCCCAGGAGTATCGGGCCAGACATGGCCACCGACGCTGAGCAGTCGTCGCACTGGGGCTGACGAGGTGGCTGTGTCCTAAGGATCAATCGCGATGTAGCAGTGGCCTCTGCACGAGGTGAAAGAGACTAGTGAGCAGGCTGGGGCCGGGGCTCGTTTCGAACAGAAGATGTCCACCGTAGATATTTGCAGGTGTCCAGTGCGTCGAGATCTGATCGTTCAAATCTTCCCATCATCAGAGCGTCCCCCTGCGCTATACCTTCCTCCCTGCCTCTGCCGCTGTACCTGGGCCTTGACATTCCTCTCCACAACATCAAGCCCGACCATCCTCTTCATAAACCGATCAAAGAAGCCCACGGGAAACAAACTCCCCCACCTAACCAGCCGCGAGAACTTGATGGCCCACACCCACCGGCGGACTGCGCCAACTAACCTGCGCAACCATGCACCTTGCCCATTGCGACGGATCCGTATCCCCCTCATCATCTTCAGTGTCTATTGCGCGTTCCACAGTCTCCCGCGCGACCGCGTATAGCGAGTGAGGTGGTAACTGCGGCCGCCGCGCATTGACGTGGGATGTGGAGCGGACGGCGCCTGTAACAAGGTTGAGGACCTTGAGGTTGAATGGTGCGAGTTCGAGGCGCATCGTTTCGGTGAAACTGGCCACGGCGGATTTGGAGGCATTGTATGCGCCTGCGAAGGGGCCAGACGCAGCGATGACGCCGGAGAGTGAACCGTGGTTGATCAAAAGGGCGCCGTCTTTGTGTTCGGATGCCAGAAGGAGGGGAGGAAGGCTTGGGTCACGGCGATGAGCGATCAGACATTTAGCTCGAAGAGGTCGCGCGCTTTTCTGATTTCCGTGTCCGAGACGGGCATCGAGTAGCCTGCACCAGTGTTGTCGATGAGGCCGTCCAGGGTGCCTCCAGTTAGGGCTTTGATTTGTGAGACGCAGGCAGCGACGGATTCGGACGAGAGGGTGTCGAGTTGGATTGTTTCGATGCCTGTGTTTGATCGCTCTTGGTTAGCAGCTTGACTAAAAGGGCGTCGAGGAGTGATTAGATAGGGAGTGAGACGTACCAACTTCCTTGGCAAGCTTAAGCTTCGCCATGTTTCTGGCAGATGCAAAGACGCGCCAGCCCGGAGCGTGGAATTGCAGAGCGAGATGCGAGCCCAGACTGCCGTCGGAGCAGCCGGTGATGAGCACGGTCCGCTTGGTAGACATTTCGGCGGCTACTAAGAGCGGTATGTGGCTCAAGCCATAAGCCACGGTCTATTGGTTACTTGGTTTCAAACGAAAGATGGAAAAGGTATTACTTGAACCATAGGACAGCAGACGCCATTTAAAACTTTCCCCAAGCCTTCACGCAAGACAAAGAACGAGCAGGTGCAGGTGCAGCTTCACCTGCAGCTTCATGGATCTCACGACGGCAGTTACGCGTCACCTAGTAGCCAGGGGAACAATCGGAATCATAGAGATAGAAGCAGGGAAGAGGGTCCGGGTGAATAGGGCGGGATACGGGAACAATATCAATTCCACAACCATTGTTCTCCTCCCCTCAACATGCACCGTTGCCAAGACCGGCATTCACTGGATGTGGCCCGCAATATACGAGATGCTACTTCAGGGAAGTAGAAATAATTGCTTTACCTGTTTGTATTCCCCGCCACCAAGACGACGAGTTGAGGGTTGGGCCGTCTGCCAAGCTGCCCACCGTGGAAAGACCTCCGAGGACCCCTGAAATTGGGGTGAATGGAGCTGTCAATTGACTAGCGTCTCGCATCTCGTAAAGGTGCGTCAAGTGCAGCGGCGAGAATGGCCCCTATGTGAACTGCGTAGCCAACATCGCAAGATAACTGAACATTATATGACATCGCGAGCCGCGGAGTCAGTGCCGTAGCGTCTGGAAAGGAAAGATCTAGGAAGAAAAAGACAGGGGAAGCGGACCCTAAAGCCCCCATAGCTGGGGAACCAACTCAAGAACCAATGGGTATCTAAGGTTGATACCAAAGTGAAACGCGGGGCAATAGTCTCATAGCCCTTCCATGGTCTGCAGCCTATTAGTCCCTGGATGCATTCCTGCGGAGACAAGGCACGCAATATGTGAACATAGCGTCGTCCCTGGATGCAGCCTTCGAGCCCCCATTATGTGCAAATATAGACTATGACATGACCCTCTTGGTTCTCTATGTAATGGCTAGCCTACACCCTTAAGACTAAGCTAAACGAGGCCAGATTTATTCCGCCTCTGCTTCACGATGCCGATGTTGTCAAGAAAGTATGGCTGGCGACTAAGGGAGTATTCCCCCATCCCTTTGCAGCCGGTATGACGAATCGTTCGTTTTGAAGTTGCGCTATCTATAACCTTTGCGGTGACTTAGGATACCAGAGTAGGTGTTGAGTCCGGCAAGATGAGGGACGAGTACAGTTCTGGTAGAAGAAGATCAGGGAAGCCGTTATTAACCAAGGTTTGACCTGCTGCATCAAATACAGCATGAACAAGTTCTCATGTACCATGAGCGCCACATGGATCCAGATAGAGCATGGGCCAATAATCTTCCACTCGCCATTATGCGCCTTTTCCCTCGTGGGAAGACATTATCTTGCCCATCCTAGTAGAGGCGATCTTAACAATGCTGCGCTTAATCGCTCCTTCCCGACCTCAAGTACTCTTTTCGTTCATCAGGCGAGCTACGACACGCGAACCAGAGATTTAACAGCGGCAACCGCATATGCAATACCCACAATGCATGAGATATGGCTCACCGCTAGAGCAGGATTTGCAATTTTCATAGCAATCTCACGCATAATGCTAACTGCGCTAGCCGCATCAGACCCAGGTCGAGGCACTGGCCTTATGCCCAGGCCTGAATGCTCTCCCCACTCACCAACTCCGCTTGCGCTGTCGGAACCAGCTCGGGGATGATTGTACAAGGTCCACTACTCCAGTCCTGTCGACGGAGTTTGACTCTTGCCATGAACTCCAGTGCCGAAGTGGCCTTACTGATGTGGCCGCCTTGGCCTATCCCGTACAATAGTCGATTGGGGAATACTATAGCCTTTGTATTGCCATTTGGTTTTGAGGCCTTTGCCATCCAAAGCCTCATTTGTGTCATGGGTTCCATATACAGCGCGTTCCCTCCCACGCGCCGCCGCCTTGGCTTAAGGGAGTGATATATCAGATACTAGACCACTTTCATAGAGTAGTCTCGACGAGAGTAACATCATCGTCCTTCTAAGGCTGGTGGGATACCTGTTGTCGAGTAAACAATGCTAGTTCTTTTTTAGGCCCCATATAACCTGGGCTCAGGTTATTGAGCGTGGCACGCATATTCGCACATCACCCACTCGACACATTGTAAGCATTTACATGGCACGTCGCTATCGTGAGGCTGGGCTTGGTGACGACCGCCCTTACTTCACTTTAGTGAGGAGTATTTTTATATCCCCTCCTAAAAGCTTATACTTTCGTCGATCGAATTAATCCGGATTAGTATTCTACTAGAAGATGCTTCTAGGGATTTACACAACTAGAGTGAACGGTTGATGTTATTAATCATTCAAGCCATAAACCCCTGACCTACAATTTCGGTACGTACACCCAGCAATAAAATTCACTTTTCCTGTCCAACCTGACAGGGTATGTATCCCAGTACGATGGCTAGACAGTCAAGTTAGCGACCTTAGTTATTAGCTTCAAAGTCCACAATGCGCAGTCCCCTCTTCTCCGGAAGGTTTTGCCTAACAACAAGGTGCTTTACTGGGAACTTGTAGAAGACCTTGGTGCTATCAATGTCCGAAGCCTGTATCTTGGGAGGAAACTTATATCCCATCACCGAATTCGGGTTGCGCGGGCCAATCTGAACAGAATCCAAGCGCTTTTCACGCTCCGGCGCAAACTCATGGCGGAGCCCCAGTACGTGGCCGAGCTCGTGGAGGAAGATGTTCTTCAGATACTGGACGGTCCCCGGCTGGAATGCATCCGGGTAGACGATCAGATCATTGAGGTCCACCTCGTCGGGGAAGAAAGCCTCGGCCAGCGTCCCCGGGCTGCGCTGCGGCGCGAAGCTCAGAAGAAACGCGGCGTCCTCCATCTTCTCGACCCATGCGAACCGCACGCCGAGGTTTAGTGCGTTCCACTCCTCGGCTGCTTCGTTCAGCTTGTTCGCGGCGAGCAGGGCCATCTCCGGCTTTGGATATCCCTGCTCCAGGGCTGCAAAGTTGACAGTCGTATTCGCTTTCCAGCGCGGGATCTTGTCGCCGTGCCCGACCTGGAGGGAGGCGGTGCTTATATTGCCTGCGAATGCTGCGGGAGTCGGCTTCTGTGTGATGCACGGATAGCTATCCAGGTTGCATGCGGTTGACCCCGCGACAGCCTGCGGTTCCTGTGATGTGGCTGTATCCGGATTCAGTGTTCTCAGTGCCTCCGGGCCAAGATCTTCTTTGAGGCCCTGAACGAGGTTCGCACGGGATGGCTTGATAGTTCGCTGAGAATGAGGCATGATGAATGTTTTTGGTGGGCTAAGGGATGTTCCACACCAGTTTGTTATGCTGGTATCCAGTTTGGTATATCAAATCTGATCTTAGGGTGCACCAGCGCTCCTGGAGCTGGGGTGTAGCAGGCCTACTTATACCGTGGTGACCCAGGCTTCTGCGATTGCATACTACTCGCAACCTACAGTCACTGCAGCCTTGAATTGCGGGCAGGATTATCACACCACATCCCCGCTGTGTCACTCTTCAGGGTCGGGTGATCGACACTTCAGAGATTGAGGTCAAGATCTAGGTATACTGCCGTGGAACAGTGTACCATGTTCAAGGCTTCTGCCGGGTGGCGATAATTCAACTATCTGGCAAAACGACCAACGAGAGCGCCCGGGCACTAGGGCCACATTCGAGATCAGAAATACTCTAGAAAGCCACCGCGGAGATATCCTTGACCGTTGTAATTCACTACCCCGGGTAGTTGGTCCGAACCAAACTTTTGAGGTCCTCGGATGCGCTAAATCAACTGCCGACCAGATCCTCGCGTGGTGGTCTGACCACCGCCGCCATCGGGCCCCCGGGCTCGGAACAGTCTGCAAGCGGCCTCTTTTTCAAACCTACCGCTCCTACTAGCCGTAGGTATAATAAAGTAGCTCCTTGGAAGTATAGCGATTATGAAGCTTATGTATCAGGGATGAGAGATGTGGTACCAAATCAGCGGTGGCCCGTACAACAGTCATGACATGTATATAGCTTTGGTGATTGAGTCCAGTGTAGGTCGAACAAAAGCGATAACCCCAGGGCCGTTAACTGGGCTTGATAGAAGAGATCTCACCTGCCGAGCCCTTAGCCGGGCCTGCTACTTGTGGCTTTTGAGTTCCCTAGTATTGGTACTCGGCTTTTGTCCTCCGTCTCAAGTTTACTTCTCGAAGAACTTGGACAGAACAGGACATCCATACATCTAAATTTGTAGTACTTTAATAGGAAGCTCTTGCACTACACCAAATCACTGATGGAGGCACTATCTCTATGACTAACATAGCTATACCAAGGATCCAGACCATAGCTGCGAGATCCGTGACGTTTCAATCACTGCTAGCAGATAATGTCTGTGAAATGCGTGCGAGGGGATGTCTTGCCCATCAACTTGTGTCCTCTGGAACACAGAGGCAAGCCACCTGTACAGATCCTCTCTCAACATTGGTAGGCATTCCCGGTTCACCCAGGGTGACATGAATTGCTTTCACGCAGAGGCCCTGTTCAAGAGAAATGACTATTGCATCCCGGTTAGAAGGTCTGGAGATATAATACTGGTATTTCTCTTCAATCTCAACGATTGCTATATCTGCTCCGAGGAAAGACCGCCACATTACACCCGCCATCCAATACAACAAGTTCCCTTTCGATCATGCCTGGATATCCACAGCTGCCAGGTAGCACCTCACCCAATCAGATTTTCGAGGCCGCCACCAGGGGCTTATCCAAAAGATTAAAGGCCCAGGAAAGACACAAGACGCGTCTTTACTACCTCTTTTCCACCCTCTGCAACCTCCTCGCGATACTGCAGCTCATGGTCGGCGCAACAATCACAGCGCTGGGCCCGTCATCCGACAGCCACATGATCGCCATCACCAGCCTGGGCGCAGTGAACACCGTCGTTGCCGGTATTCTTGCCCTCATGAAGGGCCGTGGCCTACCCCAGCGTCATCAAAAGGATCTGGTTGAGATTAGAAAGGTCAAGACCTTTCTTAAACAGGTGGCAATGAGGCTTAAATACGGCGAGCGGGATCAGGATAACGCGAATGTTGCGACTCTAATCGAGGAAGCTTTTGCCCGGTACAAGACAATGCAGGACGTAATTGACATTAATCAGCCGGACGCGTATCTCAACGGGCCGCAGTTGGAGAGGAGCAGCCTGTTGCAGAGGGACCGCGGAGGTGACGAGGAAATGGGCTTTCGACACAGGTGAGTGATCTTGGACATTACCGCGAGCTTGATGGATTGCTAGATAAGATGTTAATCAAAAAGGTGCAGCATTTAGAAACTAGGGTATTGTGAGTCGTCCATGGTGACTCATCCGTCTTGCTTTTATAGCTGTCCGTATAGTTAGTTCTTTAGATACATTGATAATAGGCTTACTTCTTTGACCACCAACTCTCGATAGATGAATTCAGCACGTGAGTTTCCACCATTGCAACCTTGAAGATTCGATCGGAGAGAACGGAGGCACTACTACCAAGTAGGCCTTGGATCAATGATCCACGCCGAGCCAAGGAACGAACGTGATCCGGATCCTCGGCAAAATCAAGGTTAAAATTGCGGCTGAGTCTGCCAAGATCTAGATTTCCTCTGTGCCACGGTTACTGCCATCCCTTGAAATTGTAAGCTCCTGGCAAATGAAAGGCTACTCCTGAGCTGTCTCCTGACCGAAGATGCCGATGGATATGGCTGTCATCACTCTAGACCTCGTGAGCAAATCTTCCAATACTGTCAGCCGGTGCATACACGTATGCATCTGGAATCAAACAATGGAATTCGCCGTTAGAATTATTTGTCTGTTATTGTGGCTCAGCGATGCCATCAATCGTAAGATGGCTTGAAAGCCCTTCTCTGCCACGGACCTATATACAAGATACAAACCGGCTATTGTTCGTTGAGTTCAAATTACGATATAGGTCCATACCAGGCCTTGCGACCCTTATACGCTAGCATCCGCTCTATTCAGCCTGCCATAGCCAACTGAAGCTGTACTAGTTCTAAAGTATACACGCGAGGATAATCCCGACCATCCAGCGGGGGTCATTGGGAATCTGGGAAATTAACGGTTAGCGTATACATGGAGTGTATTGACTTGTACCCGATGCAGGGTCTACAATGATAGCCCGACTCCTGGGAGCGACTGGTGACTAAAGGTAGCCATGATGAGACAACCAACAGGCGCACTCGGTTGTCTTGCGATGCGGCTTCTATGAGCTGCGTGGAATGAGTCTGAGAGTCTAGTGATCATGTCTATTCCCATCATCCCATTTACGCCTAGCATATCACTACTAGTAATGTCGTCTTTCACGGACTATACAAAACCTTTCCTCCCACCTTGCGCCGTCTCGAATTCAGGAAGAGGTAGATCAGATGCTGCGTAGCCGCAAGGACGAGGCCCGACGAGACCAGCGCAATCATTATAATGAGGCCGGTGTGGTATCTGCGATTCTCGATTTTTAGTTTTCCTGCAGGCGATGTACGGTGATGGTTTGGGGGTCACATACGTCGGCGAATCATCCGCTCGGAAAATCTGCGTTCCTGCTAATAGGCCTGAGATGGCGCTCATGACCCCTGTATACTTCATTAGCGCTCGTCCTACAAAGTGTAGAATGCTCCCCAACAACGGGCATAGACATACACATCCTACACACATACATTAGCACGATTTCCCGTTCCATACTCTAGAGAAGATAGGGAGCAACTCACGAAATAGCAATACTCCGCTCCGCCTGGTCTTTACAATTCAACTGCACCCAAACATTATGGACGGGATGATAGCAGACGGCAAACGCATTGACGACCGTCCACAGCCCGAACCGGCTCCAGCGCCCTGCATGTGGGAGGACGCATCGCGCGACGATGAGGACGGTCAGATAGGTGCATATCGCGCAGATGACTGTTAACCCGCGCCGTTTCGTGCGGTCGCTTAGATACGCTACGGTGAAGACGATAGGGAGCGTTAGGGACGCGCCGATTGCGGAGAGGGCGTTGGCTTGGACGCGGGTGAAGCCGAGGGCCCTGATCAGTTCAGCTATCAGCACGGGCAAGGAATCGGATGGGGAGGGCAGGGTTGTGCGGACATGATTATACTCGGCGTATACGTCGTCAGCGGACTCCACGTGGCAAAGACACACGCCGTTGAAATGAAATGAGGCCAGCGACGGTAATTGAGGACTGTCTTTCGGACAACGGCGAGCGGGATCCCTGAACGCGGTTTGCTGTCCGCGTCTGGTCGATTCTCGAGGCCCTGCCTGGCTCTAAGGATATACTGCTCTCGTTCCGAGAAGCGAATGAGGCCATTCAGGAACAGCGGCCGAGGGCGCTGCGGGCTTGTCGGGAGGACGAGAAGAAGAAGTCCTGAAACGATCATGGTTGCGATTCCTTCGACTGCTCTTGTTAGCACCGACACCAGCCATCATCGCTGCAGAAGAGGCGACGTACTCAAAAAGATATACTTCCACCCGGCCATACCCCCATGTCCATGCAATCTCAAAATGCCCGCCCCAAGCAACGGCGAGATCGCATTGCCGCCAAACATGCCAAAGAACAGAATCGCGACACGCTTTCCGAGTTCTTGTGGGGTATACCACGTCGACAGCGTATAGATTGAACCCGGGATGTACCCCGCCTCAGCGAGACCCAGGAGGGTCCGCGTAGCAAGAAACCCACCTCTACTGCGCAGGAAAACTTGCATTGTGGCGATGAGGCCGAAGACGAAGACTTGGGCTGGGATCCATTTGCTGGGGCCGATCTGATATTCTTGCTGTTAGCACCGGGAGAGCTGTCTTCGCTTCCGTGGAGACAAAGGCGGGGTGTGGACGAACCTTTTGCAAAAGCATATTCGACGGAATCTCAAGGACGATAATCCCCATGAACATCAGCTGGTTCCCCAGGTTGACCGTGTCCTGCGTAATGCCGATATCCGTGGTGAAGCCGCCGGTTAGGGCGCTGGCCAGGTTCATTCGGTCGAGCTGGAACATGATCATTCCGAAGCAGAGCAAGGGGAGGACGGAGAGGTCTATTCTAAGATAGATTTTTAGCCGTTTGACAGTTTATGTAGCGTCGTGGTGTTCTCACTTTAACCGGGCTCGCCGCTCCTCTGCGGGAGTCCAGTCCTGCGCGACTGATTCGGCGTCATGCTCGCTGGCTTCGAGTTTGGAGGGCTCAATTGACATGACGAAGTCTTGGCCGAGAGTTTCACGTAGCGAAAAGAGACCCAAAGGTTTTCGCAGTCTACATTACCCCAAACAGATATAAGACAGGCCATCTACGCAGCTCGGGATTTGAAATTCTGACCGTGGAGCTCACACAAGATGCTCTCCAAATTGCGTGATGGGTGAAACATTATTGTTTTCTCATCAAATTAGCCTACGAAATTGTAATCCCAGGTTCCAGGAACGTCCTTCGGTCTTGGAAGCATTGGCAACGGTTGATCCGGCTGTCCGGTACGCTCGTTATAGCGTCATGGATAACGTGCTTGCATGCCTGGGCAAATAAGTTGACCTGCCAAGAATTTGACATGGATCCTCCTCTCCCAGCACGCTGGATGCTAAAAGGCTAATGTATGATTTACAACTTTGATGTTCTCTCGCGTTCCAGGCCCTTAGCTGCCTCCTCATTCGCGCGTTTCCACATGCGGATGCGTCTCTGGTGGCTCGCAGCGAATCTCTCCACCCACGCGGGATCGAACTTCGGTAGGCGGCGACCAGGCTCGCCTTCTTTTGGCTCTGTCGCTAGTTCGCGGAGTAACTCAAAGTACTTCTCGAAATCAGGGCTGATCAGCGTGAACTTTGTGCCATCGCCTCTTGCTGCTATCCTCTTCGCTTCCCAGTCTTTCTGCTCCTCAAGCGGTGGTAATTTCGCTTTGCCAGCAAACACACGCGCAGCAAGGACGGCTTGCCACTCAAAGACTTTGAATGTGAACCCAGCAGCAACCGCGCCGATAAAGGCCAATGTGGGGTCAGACTGATGGAAGATGTGCAGGTAGAGATCTGGAACCCGATTATTGCGGGTAGGCACGGTGGGTAGAAATGGCAGCGTCCAGGTGTACCCTGTCCCTAGTATAATATGGTCGACATTGGCGACCGTTGTGCCGTCCTCAAAGTGCACCGTTCGCCGACTACCAGTCCCCTCAATCCGAGAGATTGGTGGCTTTCGTTGGATCTGGGGATGTTTGAATGCTTCATCGCCAAAGTATCCATTGTAATTGCCGCGAACGACGGCATAAATTGGGCCCTTGGCGATGCCAACCAGGCTCACTGCTGTGTCGGCTCCTGATACCGATGCGCCGACTGTAATCACCGTCTGTAAAGTGTCAGCATTCATATTTCTCATAGGAGCCGGCTCTGTTTACCTTGCCCCGGTACGCTTCCGGATGTCGAAAAGCTTTGGTGTGAATGACGCTTCCTGGTGCCGCAGCTGCAAACTCGCTGAGGCCCTCTATGTGTGGGACATATGGCACCGAGTAGTGACCGGTAGCAACAACAACCGCATCAAATTCCTCCTTCCACCAGTAATCCTTTTCCAGGCCGGGGGTCTGCTTTCGCAGCGTCAACACCCACTTGTTTGCCCCCTCTTCGCTTCGCTTCTCAGCGTTCTCCACGGTCGTGTTATACTCGACGAGCCGATTATAACCCTTACGAGCTACCAGTGACTCAATGTACTTTTGGATGACGGTGTGATGTCGAAACGGGGTATCGGGCCCATGAAGTCTGATGGAGGCAGCGCTTCGAACCTCTGGAATGGGCTCCTGCGAGAAGCGCATAATGTCTGCATCAATGTTCGCTTCTAGGGCGGGATACACTGGAGTATCATCAAACCGATGTTGCTCCGACCGTCGAAAGTATCCAGGTAGCTCTCCTGGTGCTGCGGCGGGTTGATCCGCAGTCCGAGCCGCGAGGGCATCAAAATCCGCCAGCGGGGCTGGCTCTTCCTCATCGTACAGCCTATAGTCTGTTAGGCCACGCCGTTGCCGTTTTGTGGGAAGGATGGAACACACCAGCAACCACCAGCCTTCTCCCTTCTCTCAAATACTCTGATTCGATCAAAAGCCTGTTCCTGAGCAAAGGCATCGACAGCGATTGCACCGGCCGGGCCAGCGCCGACTATGGCGACACTTTTAATACGAGGCGCCATGGTGGCCTGGATCGATTGCGCGAAGATCGGTGTAAGAGCGCAACGCAGCAATTCGCAGAGCGCCGCCTTATAAGCTGTGTTCTCTCACTTACCTGGGGTGTACGTCGAACCACGTTCCCGCCGTGCTTCGGGATTTGAAAAATCCCACCATACCGCGCTAAAAAGGTGTCATCGCCCCATCCACGCGATCCCCCACTGGCCAAGATGGAGGATATGGCTTGGCTTTGCCGTCGCCCTTGCTGCTGTTAAGACAATTGAAGCTGAATAGCCTTGCTCTCGATGATGAAGAATTTCTGCCAAAATTCACTCAGCTAAACAATACACGCCTGTCGCCTGCCCAATCAAATTCAAAGTCCTCCCAGAATGCCGTAAAGTCTAGACCCTGACCTTCATCGGCAATTGAGATATTTTGGCCTGGGAGCGCTGTCCCATCGGCCGGCGGCAACATGAGAGTTCCATTGCTCGGTGCAAAAAAAGTTGGCTGGTTGAGAACAGCATCCAACGTAGTTCGAACAGACTGGAGTCCTTTCCTAAGTGTATCGGCATCGCTTTCGCGATTGGGTAGGAAGGCTTCGAGATGTGCAGCAAAGACGCTGAGGTTTTGAATTATTTCTGAGCGTGGAAAAGGTGAAACTTCACCTGGTAGTGGAGGATTGTGTGATCGATGGAGCAATTCTTTCGAAAGAGCGGCGGCTGCCGGAAGACCAATATAGGAGAACTAAATCAGTTTGGTAAGTGTTGAGAGGCGCAATTGTTTAGGAGGTGCCTACATCACAGATAAGAAGGTGGTTGACATGTCCCGTTCGCAGCTGTCTGGCGATTGCATCAAGAAGCACCGTCAAGATCTGCCGCGAAGTGGCGATCAGTGACTCGGGTGTTTCCCCGGTGAGCTTCGCAATGGCCTGCGAGAGGATAAGCTCCGAATACAAGAATTCGAGATGCAGCGAGGTAGCCATGACGGGCGAGTGCTTGTTGTCAGGAGACCACTGCAGGAAGTCAGGCAGCCTCATTCGCATCTGATTCGACTCGTGTCGAATTTTTCTACCCGGCGTACAACGTTAGTAGCATCCCACAAAGAGCAGTCTAAATGACGCACTTTACCATCTCCTCTAGATTATCCACCGTATAGCTCAGTGACACCTCCAAGATCATTTCCCTGAGGATAAATGAAAGCAGAGTAGCTCGCGGCCTGGAACACTCGCGGCCAGTGTGGTCTTGGGTGTCCCAGCCATCTGGGCCCAGTCGCTGGATGGCTGCATCGCGGACAGGAGCATCGGCCACCACGTCTGCCCAATCGAGATCCAACGGAAACCGAAAGTTGCAGTAACGACTGCAAATCCGAGGAGGGCGAGCGAGGATCGTCGAAATATCTTTGTCCATCGCGTACGCACAGACCATGGCCCGAGCGCGCATTTCAGACAGGAAGAATGGGGCTCGCTCGTCGACCTTGCCCTGATGCAGGCCAAGAGCGAATACCAGATTGGCTACTTCTCCCAGCGCCTGCCATGATCTGTAATCTTGGTCTTTTAGCAAGAGCCGCCGAAGGATAGATGACCACAGCGCTTACCAGCAAACCCATGCATCTTAAATAGAAAAACAGTACGCTGTATAGTGGCCCAAAAGAGGGGATCGCTCATCGCACCAAGATTCTGAGTGAATTGAATACACATATCGCTAGCTGCCATTGCAATCTTGCGCAGTCCATGCTTGTCCTTTCCCGGCATCCCTTCTCGCTTGAGCACTGAGTCGTGCTGGTTGATCTGATACGTTGCGGTCCCGAGCAGGGCGAAAACGAGGCCAATGGTATCCCATCTAGCTGTGATCAGGGCGACGTATTCGGAGAGCGTCATCTCGGGATGTGTGTCGATTGCTCTGGCGGTATTCTGGAAGATGGCTCGGGACCAGGCCAGCAAACGGGACTGTCGGCCGTTGACACCGGTTCCACCAAGCGCTTCTCGATATAATGATTTCAACAGCGCGAGTGATTGCCGCATCAGATGAGGACTGTACACAGAGCCATCGAAGATATCAAAGCGAAGGTCGATCACCTCGGCGAACAACGAAAGATGCTCGAAGAATGCAAGAATCTGTGCCCCGATTTCAACGTCTTTGCTGTCTACCTGCGGAGCACAGGCGTCGCTCAACGACTGCGCCCGTGAGTCGAGACTGAGCGAAACATCATCCGATGCTTTCGATCCGAACCCCGAATCAGCAAGGACGTCCCCTGGTGGATGCGCTGGTCGCGAACTTCGCAGAAGGACAGAAGGTGCCCTTTCCACCCAGTCGAATAGTTCAGTCCTGTCGGTGTTGTTCACTGAAGGAGGCTCGGTGGTGGAGGAGTTTCGTTTGGCGCGGACTTGTTCTTTCCGCTGGCGCGTGTCCCGAGGCTTGGTCAGCGGGCACGGGTGGTACACGCATCGCTCAGCCCGGTTCCGCGCAACGCATCGCTGGCAGACCGGCGTAGTGTGGTCGCATCGAAGTTTCGAAGTGCGACATGGCTCGCAGGACGGCAGCTGGCCGTTTTTCCGAAGGGTGGCCATCGGGTCGGATCGTTGAGGATGGGGGAGTGGAGGTGAAATTTTGGCGAGGCCAGTCTCCAGCGCGACCGTGCGACGAGCCTCGTTCCCGATGGCGGCTTGGCACTGATTCCATGCGCCCTTTGCAATCTGGCCATAACTACTTGTCGGTTTTGTCTGCACGGGGAGTTGGTAGGATACGGCACATTGTGGTCTCAAGATCGGGACGACTCGACTGCTTGCACAGTTCAGCAATTATATATACTCGACCACCTCCTAGTACGGATGGATGGCTTGGACATTATATATTGAATCCCAGCGCACACCACACCCCAAACTATACCCAGGTCTCAAGCTCTAGGCCGTCAGCGCCTCCTTCTAGACTAGGGTTTCGGATAGTTGAGTATTGTCGTTATGTTGGCGTTAACTAGCCTGTGCTAGACTCTGACAAGCTCATACCCACCAACACGGAGATCATCTTCCCCACATTTCGGTGCAAAGGAGTAGTAGTTGCTCTGAAACTTGAAAGTGACTGCCCCCAGGACAGAATAGTCGCTCGAGGACTGACTGCAAGATCGACGTGGTATCGCTTGATTATTATGATTCGCTCACCCGGAAGCACAAACCAGTGTTGCCTGTTGGAACAAGGGATGAGCTCGTGTTCCACCGCTCTTTCATCTTGTCCCACCCTGACAAATCAACTTCGTATGGCCTTGCTTTGGAATCCGATCGAACTCGATTAATAATACTCTTTTTACTCGAAACGTTGGTCTCTGGGGGCAGATCGGGCAGTTTAAGTAAACATAAATAGTCGCCCCGGTTTCTAAGGATCTTGAGATATTGCGCAATCGCTCAGTTTTAGCCTCCAGTCAGCACCCAATTTATACTTCATCTCGTTAACCAACTTTACCTACACATTCAACTTTACCTACACATTGAAACCAACCTACTACCAAAATGGCCTCCCCCTTCCACGCCTACGCCGTAACAAGCGTAACCAAAGCCCTCACCTCGCTCAAAACCATCCTCCAAAAAGCCGAGTCCCACGCAACCGAAAAGAACATCCCCCTCGACACCCTCTTCAACGCCCGCATCTATGAAGACATGAAACCGCTCTCCTTCCAGATCTTCGCGGCAACCTCCAACGCCGAAAAGCTCGTCTACCGCGCAAGCCACATTGAGCCTCCGGCGCGCGAGCAAACCGACAAGACGTACGAGGACCTGTACAAGCGCATTGACGCCGCGCTCGCCGAGATTGCGAACGCGGACGATGCGCTCATCGCCGCGAATGCGGACAAGACGTTCAAGGCGCCGCTGGGGCCCCAGGTGGTGGAGTTTACGCCCGAAAAGTATGCGGTGACTTTTACGCTGCCGAATGTGTACTTTCATGTTGTGACGGCGTATGATATTCTGAGGAAGGAGGGCGTGCCCTTGGGCAAGCTGGATTATTTGAAGGACTTTTTGGAGTTGTAATTGCTTTAGCGGGTTTCGCATAGAATTGAAAAGTGGTTTGAATTTCTCATAATCTAGTATGATAATAGGTTCATGATGCGAATGCAGGAAGTGCTTGTTATCGGGGTTGCGCCTTCCCTCCCTAGTCTGGCTGTCTTTCCCGCCCTTCGGGCTGAGCTTCTCGGATCCTACAAGTCTCACATTTTTCTCTAGACTCCTCAGAATACGATAATCTAAAGTGATATCCTACGCGCCTACATTCAGAAATCCTTCTTGCATTTCCCACTCCGGCAAGATGTATCCGTGGTGGTTCTGGCTACAAATCATCGGCTACAGCCTCCCCGTCCTCACTGTCATCGCCATATACTACTCCTTCAAAACCATGCATGGCTTTCATGAAGAGCTCTATTGCGATATACTAACTAACTGTAGAAAAAGACCTGCGCCTAGACGGCCAATGGTTATCGAATTACGTACTTCGCCCCCCCGGCTTCAGCCTTACGGGAGACCTGAGAGACTTGGATCTCGCTAAAGCGGAGACGGGTAAGATCACAGTTACCCTAATCGACGTTGATTACTCTACTCATTCTGCAAGAGCACTACTGACATTGTGAGCCGGGTATAGCCAGCGAGATTATCGGAGCATGGGCGCAAGCGACTGCACACCTCCGCTCTTCGCCCCCTCCCTCCCTTCCTCCCCCTCCCCCTACGTATACCGCCGCCTAATTGTCAATCGTGGACCGCTCCGATTTTTCAGATACTGCAACAACGGGTGTGTCCTTTTGCACCGTCGCCTCGGCGGCGATGACCGGGCCTTGTAGTGTTCCCGGAGCTTTCATATTGCGGCGTTGTTTCCAGGTCAGACCGGGAGTGTCGAAGATGGTCCAGATTTCCTCGAGGGTGTATCCGCGGGTTTCGACGAAGAAGAACCAGACAGCGAGCAACTGCAGGAACAAATCAGCGATGCTAGTGAAATATATTTACGGGAGTCATACCTCCAGCCCGGTGTACACAATATATACGATATAGTACCGCCATCCAATATTCTCGAGACCGACGGGATTGACAAAGGTGGAAAAGAAGCCGCTGATGTGCATCACGCCGGTCATGTATGCGACTCCACGGGCACGAATCTCGAACGGAAGCAGTTCGGCTGGGTATCCCCAGAGAGGCGTCCAGCCGATATCATACGCGCCGTTCGATAGGAAGATGGCGACCAGCACACCGATTGCCCAGTTTGTTCCACCACGTGTACTATACACTATATGCAACTAATGTTAGTTATTTGCTTAATGCTATCCTCCAGCTCCTTTTTACCTTCGTGGAACTGGATGATACTTACGCGCTGCAAATGTAGTCCACAGGATGAAGGCGAAGAACATTCCCGCTGTCGATATAATGAAAAGCTTACGCCGTCCAATCTTCTCAACAAAGAACGATGCGCCGACCGCAATGACAAAGTTGTAGATCGCCAGGCAGCCATTGATCGTTGTTTGAGTTGCGACACTGGTGATACCGATACTCAGCAGGACAGAATGAAGATAGTACTGAACCAGCCCATTGCCGGAAATCTGCACAGCGCTTAGGAATCCTGAACCCACAAAATCGAATCAATCGCCTACCTCAAGAAACAACCCACAAAATGTGGTGATGATAATCCGCCTTCGGTTCGCAGCAGTCTTGAAAAGATCCTTCCAGTGCCCTTTCTTCTTATACTCCTGATCCTGCAGAATGGCCTCCTTGATCTGGGTGTATTCCAGATCGACAACGGGACTCGTTGCGTCGCCATTTGCGTGATACTTGATTAGAAACTCCTTCGCTTCCGCGCCCCGACCGTGCGAGATCAGCCACCTGGGACTCTCGGGGACGAAGGCAATGAGGAAGATTTGGATCAGTGCGGGCGCCGCCTGGAGAAGACTGGGCACTCGCCACGACCAGGAGTTGTTGATATGCCGGGTGCCAAAAGTCGTCCACGCGGCGATGATCGAGCCTGTATACCAGGCCGTCGGGAAATACGAGAGGACCGTACCACGATGCTTCGGGAAAGCCAACTCAGCGAGGAGGAGCGGCGAAGCGACGACGGGAAACGCGAGCCCGAAACCGATGAGGAAGCGCGAGATGACGAATTGCGGGATCTGGTGCGCGCTCCCCTGCAGGGCTGCGCCGAGGAGTGTCCAGGAGGCGCCAAAGGCGATGGCCTTGCGGCGGCCGAAGCGGTCGAGGACGGGGCCGATGAAGGGGAGGGCGACGACGGCACCGACGGTTTGGATCGAGTTTAGGAGACCGAGGACGGCGCCGCGAGGGTGTCCGAATTCTGCGTCCTGTTAGCTTTATCTCCGACCCATACATAGGCTATGTGGGATGGGGAGGGGACACACGTTCTTGCCAGCCAGGAAGCAGCTGCAAACCATTCATGATCATCCCATCGAAGCCCTGGTACGAGCTGCTCAGAATGACAATCGGGAGCACAAAGTACAAGGACCTCAGGCCCTTGTTGTGGATCCAATCCGGGGTATACTTTGCCATCGTGACCGGTGTACCGCGTTGCGATGGGGTTGTCAGTCTTGTTGACTTGACTTGTTGGTGTTTCAGAAACGAGGAGACTGACCGTTTTGTACATGATCCTCGCGTGGCCAGGTCAGAACCATAATCTGGAATAGTAAAGCGAAGCGAACCTCGAGCTCGGGTGCCGCAGCAGCCCCAAGCGACTGGCCAATGGGACAGTGTACAGCGCTTGCCATAGTCTGTTGGTATGGTGCTTCATCTCATGCCTTACAGCCACAGCATGGCGTTATTTCAGGATTTCTTTATGGTTGTTACCGTGTTGTTGGGTTAGGGTTACTCAACTCCGAGATAAAGCCAGGGAAGTCCGACCACATCTCGGAGTTTGTGGCAGATCAACGAAGAAATCTGCTCCTGACAAATCTCGTCTCTCATGGTCCAGGAGGTCCGAAACCGAGTAAGTCGGAGACCAATAGCTGGAAATCTCTTGTTTATCTCTGGCGATTGGTCACCCGGTTCAGTTTGACTCTTGAGGGAGTTAGCTTCACGCCACCGACCGCGCATTCGGTTTTCTCTCCAAGGCGAACTTGGTCAGAGTGTTCTTCGATAGCCTGAAATTGAGATATCGCACTTGGGGATGGCCGAACAAGTCTTTGAGTCGTCAAAGGTCCTGGATGATAGCATCGCCGGCGTCGAAGCCGTCGGCGCTGAGGGCCTTGAAGCCATCAAAGCTCTCCTCCACAGTCAACATGGCAAAGGCGAAGCATCGAGGATTGGTGTGACATTTGACAATCTCTCTGTATCTGCTGTCGCCGGAACGGAAGTGCCAGTCAAGACACTCCCAAGAGCTGTTTTAAACACCTTTGGCCCAGACCAGTACAACTTCATCCGCACACATGTCCTGAATCGCTTCCTCGGCAGCAAACACTCGCGAAATGCTCGAACTTTGCTTTCAGGATTTACCGGAATCGCCAAGCCAGGAGAGATGGTCCTAGTTCTTGGACGTCCAGGCAGTGGATGCTCGACCTTTCTACGGACGATAGCCAACGTCTCAACCCTCTCGCAGACGGGCGACGTTCATTATGCCGGTGTGCCTGCGCCAGACTTCCGACAGAAGCACCCCCGTGAGACGATTTATCTGCCAGAGGAAGACCGACATGTGGCTTCTCTTAGCGTTCGACAGGCAATCACGTTTGCTCTTCGTACTTGCCTTCCCAGCGGCTCTCGCGATCCAGCGTTGGTGGCCAATCTGGTCGATGCGATCGCGAGGCTTTTCGGTCTGAAGCATGCGCTTGATACCCCGGCTGGAGGGGCCTTTAGTCCTGGGATTTCTGGTGGCGAGAGAAAGAGGTATGTTATCCCATCGTTGGCGTTTGCGATGGCTGACCATTTATCTCTAGATTGTCGATTGCCGAGCTTTTCGCAGCGGGATCCTCGGTCCAGTGCTTCGATAACTCGACGCGGGGGTTGGACTCGTCAACGGCTCTGGACTTTGTCAAGGCTCTCAGAGTATTGACAAATGTCGGGCAAAAGACCAGTCTAGCAACGCTCTATCAAGCGGGAGAGGACATCTACCGGACATTTGACCGTGTCATCGTACTTGATCAAGGCCATGAAGCTTTTTTTGGAAGCACCACTGAAGCCTGGGCATATTTTGAGAACTTGGGATTTGTCCCGATTCCAGGACAGACAACTGCTGAGTTCTTGATGACTGTCACGGATCCTGACCAGCGACGGACGCGGCCTGGATCACAGGCGGAGAAAATCAAAACACCCGCGGAGCTAGCCCAGGCTTTCACACAGTCAGACCAGTTCAAGCTGCTCCATGCGGAGATCCAAAGCTACCAAACGGAGGTCAAAGCCAAGCAAAACCCTCCTCCATCTGACACGTACGCCCTGTCCTTCCCCGTTCAGGTGGCCGAGTGTTTCAGAAGAGAGGTACAGCTCGTCAAAGCTCAGCGACACGTCTATTACACTAAATGGGTCACAACTATCATCTTGTGCCTGGTCTGCGGAAGTGTTTACTTTGACATTACGAACAATGCCCAGGGAGCGTTTACGCGAGGTGGCATTCTGTACTTTGCCCTCATCATCAATGGCTGGCTCCAGTTTCCCGAGCTCTTCGATGCTCACACCAATAGACCGGTGGTCGAGCGACAAGGTATGCGACCTTCTTGACAGTCATGAGACCTCACTTCTAACCAGCATCCAGCACATCTCCACCTCAGTCGCCCGTCCGCTGTAGCAGTCGCTCGCTTCCTGATTGATCTGCCTCTAATTGCCTTCCAGCACGTCATCTTCATAATCATATTCTACTTTCTCGCCAGACTCCAATTGGATGCAGGCAAATTCTTCTTCTTCTATTTGACTCTGTTCATCTCGACCGTCTGCTTCAGCAACCTGCTGCGGATGTTTGCGTACTACGTCAGGACTCTGGATGACTGTAGGTTCCCCTCCTTGACCACTCACTGTGGCACTAACATGTCAAGGCTTCCGATATGGCGGCTTCTCCTGCACAGTTCTTCTTCTGTTCGCCGGGTTCCTGATTCCTCCAGATGATATGCGACCGTACTTCGGGTGGCTTCATCACATCAACCCCATGTTTTACGGGTTTGAAAATGTAAGAGGTCTGCCCTTGTTCTGCTTCAAGTGTACTGATGAATTAGCTCTTCGTCAACGAGTTCGCCGGTCTATCGCTCGACTGCGCCGACAGCCTCGTCCCTCAAGACGGGCAAGCGGGCTTCCAGACGTGTTCAATCCGGGGCGGATTGCCCGGTCAAACTACCGTGCCAGGCATCCAGTATGCGGAGACATTCGGCTTCTCTTTCGCTCATAGGTGGCGTAATATTGGTATCATGATCGCCATCGGCATCGCGTATCTTATCGTTGGAATCATCGGCAGCGAGACGCGTAACTTTACCTCGCAGGGCGGGTCGCCACTCGTCGTCCTTGGGAGGGCATCTCATGAAAAAGAGAAAACCGACTCAGCGGATCCTGAAAAATCCGCGCCAGCTGCCTCGTCCGATGCGATTGACAGTTCGACCGGAGAGCTCGCCCTGACGTGGCGCGATGTCCGCGTGAACATTGGCGAGAAGCAAGTCCTCCAGGACATCTCAGGCTACGTCCGTCGAGGCGAGTTGACTGCGCTATGCGGTGCAAGTGGTGCGGGCAAGACGACTTTACTCACAGCGTTGAGCCAGACCAACTTTGCGGGTGAGCTCCATGGGGAGGTCCTGGTGGGAAATAAGCCACCAGGCGCGTCGTACCGCAAGGCTGCTGGTATGAACCCCCATTCTTTCGGTTAGTCAAAGGCTAACCAGTAGCAGGCTTCGCTCAACAAATGGATCTGCATGATGGGACAGCGACAGTGAAGGAGGCGTTTGAGTTTTCCGCGCTCCTGCGTCAGCCTAAAACGTACAGCAAAGCCGAAAAGCTGGCATATGCTGACCGTCTTCTTGACTTGCTTGATCTACGCTCCGTACAAGACGCTCTCATTGGCGATGAGGGGGCTGGACTGGGGGTGGAAAAGCTGAAGCGAGTAACGGTACGTGCCAATCAGCCTCCATACGGCCAGTAGGTATATCTAACGTACATAGATTGGAGTTGAACTGGCAGCACGACCTCAGGTACTTTTCGCCGACGAGCCGACATCTGGTCTAGACTCTCAAGGCGCGGCTCGTATTGTCCACTACCTTAAGTTGCTCGCTCGACAGGGACAAGCTATCGTCGTCACGATCCATCAACCATCGGCGTTGCTCTTTTCCCAGTTTGATAACCTCCTCGCGCTTTCTTCTCAGGGACAGCAGCTCTAGTAAGACACTCATACGCGCGGATAGTCCAGTTGACTAACAGGACCAGTTTCGGCAAGGTGGATTCGGCGCTCGAGTACTTTGCCAGTCATGGAGCGATCTGCCCTTCCGGCACAAACCCTGCAGAGTTCATTCTCGAGACCGTCGGTGCGGGTGTCAATGCGAGAGAGAACGATAAATCATCTGACTGGGCAGCCAAGTGGGCTTCATCACCCGAGTCCGAGCGCTTGCGCAGCGAGATTGAAGAGAGTAAACAGCGCCCACAACCTGATGAAGAGGAGGAAGACACATCGGAATACAATGCCTCGCTGCTCCTCCAAACCAGGCTGCTGACAACGCGAATGCTGAAGAACCAGTGGCGAAATACGGCGTACATGTACTCGAAGATATGGGTGCATGTCATCAGCGCGATCCTCGTTGGTTTCACCTTTTACAAAATCGGGACGAGCCCCCAGGATTTGCAGAACCGGTATGGCCCCTCCGTTTGTGGAGAAGCATGACACTGACTGTTTCCCCACAGTGCCTTTAGCGTTTATTTTATCCTGTTTCTCTGCAACGCTATTGTGAATGTGATTCTTGCCAGGTACTTCTTCGCCAGCCTGTACTGGCAGTTCCGCGAAGGACCGTCTCATGCTTATGGATGGATCGCCTTTGCCTCGTCCACTGTTCTGGCTGAGATTCCGGGTGCGATTCTTGTCACCGTGCTATATTATCTCCTCTGGTACTTCCCCAGCGGTCTACCGCATAGCGAAGCGGGATATATCTTCCTCTTTCTTCTTACCTATGAGATTTTTCAGGTATGCCACTCCATCCACCTTTATCCCACCATACTTACAGTATAGGTCCTGCTTGGTCTCTTTATGATGGCCGTAAGCCCCGACCTCGGCGTCGCAGGTAACGTGCTCGTCTTCATCGTCTGCACATTCAACTGGTTCAACGGCATCATTGTCCCCTACGAGCAAATCCAGGTCTTCTGGCGGTACTGGGTGAGCACCACTTCGTCTCCATCCCCTATCCTAGCCACCACCCACTAACCGCCTCGAAGCTATATTACTTCTCCCCCTTCACCTACCTCCTGGGGGGCATGGTAACAGCCGTAGTCGCCGACACATCCATCACCTGCTCCCCAGCCGACCTAACAGTCTTCAACCCGCCCCGCGGCGAATCCTGCGGCTCCTACGCAGCATCCTGGACATCCTCCGTGTCAGCCCAGCTCCTCAACCCGAACGCCACGGAGCTCTGCCAGGTGTGTCCGTTCACGACGGGCGAGCAGTACCTTGATCAGTTCCATTTGGGGCAGGGGCGGCTGGGAGGCAAGTGGGGTGCCTGGGGGATTTTTGTGCTGTTTACACTGGTGAATCTGGGGTTGGTTTACTTCTTTACGTGGGCGACCAAGGTGAAGAGGTGGAAGGTTTTCTATTTCTTCTAGTCAACCCCTATGGAATAGGTTGATGGGAATGGGTGGAATATTAGTCTCAGGAGGATATCGTTAGGGAAATTGTTACCTTGGAACTCCATTCTATATACTCGATCGTAATCCTCTAATAGATCCACAGGTAGCATATGCTTTATCAAATAGCATAAGATGATTTGCAGCAGACTTATAAAAGCGCTTCGCCTGACCGCAGCCGCCGCGCAAATATATTGTAGGGACCAGAAACCCAGCCATCACAAACGGACTCGAGATAGGCCGCAATCCTATTGAGTGCACCACAAGGCTGGAACTAACCTGTCTTCCTTGGTCCCAAAATGGAAATAACAATAATGAAAAGCCGAGTGAGCTAGCATGGTAACAGGGGAAATCATAACAAGAACTACTTTCTATCCTTGCAAGGCATCTAAGCGCCCACATCCACCCACCTCTGCTGCCGATTACTCTCCCCAGGACTAACCAGAATCTTCAGCCGCTGCCGATTAATCTTGTACCCAACAGTCGGATACCGTTCCACAAACCACACGCCCCCCGTCAACCGCTTAAACGACCCCAGCCGCTCCTCAACAAACGCCTCAATCTCAACCGCCAGTTTCGCAAGTTCCCCCTTGTCTTTCTCCTGCTCAATACCAGGCTGCAGAATCACAAACGCTGTCGGATGCTCCTGCTGCGTCTCGACATCCCGGATTCCCACAACGATGGCCGTCGCAACGGCCGGGTGGTCGAAGAGGACGGCCTCGAACTCGCCGACGGAAACGTGCGTCCCGTACCCGTCGCCTACACGGAGGAGTTCCTTGAGTCGATCGACGATGAAGACGTTGGACCTCTCATCGAGATAACCCACATCCCCGGAATGGAACCAGCCATCCTCATCGAAATCCTTGTTCGCCTCTGCATTGTCCTTGTACCCCGCGAAACGCGCGAGTCTATTCCGCACGAGGATCTCGCCCTTCTGTCCGGGGCCCAGGTCAGCGCCCGTGTCGAGGTCGATCACGCGGGCTTCGATCCCGTGGACGAGCGTTCCGCTGGACCCGGGGACGCGCGACCTCTCGTCGATCTGCAGCGCGATGAGCAGGGTTTCGGTCGTGCCCCATTCCAGGGTTAGCGGGACCCCATTGAACCGCTCCTGCACTGCATCGCGGATCTTCTCGTGCAGCGGGGCTCCGGCGGAAAGAAGCCACTTTATACTCTTGAAAGTCGTCTCACTTGTCTTCTCGGCTTTCGCAATCTGCGCCGCGAGCGGCGGCGTGACGAACAGAAAGGTAATCCCATACGTATCGATAAGGTGGAGGGACTCCTTGTCGAATGGCTTGAGCACGATAATAACGGGGATACCCAAGAGGACGTTCAGGCCTAAATTCAGCTTCGCGTTGATCCCGTATGCAAAGGGGAGGGAGGAGATCCATGTATCCGTGGCCGGGTCCGTGTCCGCGGGCACGGTGAGTTTCGTCGTGAGCAAGTTCGCGGCCCAGTGGGCGTGTGTCGTTAGCACGGACTTGATTGTTCCGCTGGAGCCCGAGGTGCGGTAGATGAAGGCGTTGTGGGATTCGGTTTCCGCGTGTGTGACCAGGACGAATCCAGTATGCGGTGCGGGCTCGGCTTCGAGGAGCTCGGTGATGGAGGCGATGGACGGGTCCGAGGGGATGGGGTCCAGGGAGACGAGCGGGATGTTCTTGTACGCCTCTGCTGCGCCCTTGGCGAGACCGCCCAGCGTACTGTCCGTGATGATCAGCTTTGCATCGGCCTGCTCGAGCCGCGGCACGACGGCGGGGACATCCAGCCCCGTCTGGACGGGGATGGGCGAGATGGTTGCGCCGGCAGCCAAAACACCAAAGAAGGCGATGGGATACTGGATTGAATTGTTGGCGAGGAGCGCGACGACGTCGTTGGGTTTGATGGAGTACTTGGTCGCGAGGACCTGTGCGAACCGGCGGCTGCGGGTTTCGAGCTCGTCGAGGGTGAGCGTTTCGCCTGTTTCGTGCACGCGGTACAGGACTCGGTCGCGGGGGTATGTGTCCCGCCCCGTGTTGAAGATGAAGTTGAAGACGTCTGTGGACGGCGGGGAGGGTAAGGGGAGCTGTGAGGTGAAGACCATGGTTGCGTTGCGTTGGGGATACTTCTGCTATCTGCAATGCTGTAGCTGTGTTTACTCTATGATCTCTCGTCTCCAACTCGCTTCTTATCTCCATCACCGACGGCCATAGTCATGCATCTATTCCATTCCATCCCATTATCCAATTTCCTCATCTCTGTCGCAATTCCTCGGTTCGAGTATACTCCAACTATCGCGCCATCTCGTCCCTGCAGGAGCAATCTGAGGTACATGATGGCGACATCATGCAGCCTGCAGGCAGACCCCTCTCCGAACGCTGATCGTACTCCCCACGCCATCCCGTCCCTGAAGAAGATCGGATTCTGCAGGGATCGGAAAACAATGGGATTCATCTCACTATCTCCGAGACAGCTCAAGCTGGGCCTGGAGGTTTGCGAATGGGATGATGGCTCGCGGTTGTCGCGGTTGGCAGTGGAACTTCTGGTCTTCATCATTGCCATGAGATGGTAATTGGCATAAATGGGATCGCGACTATTCTTCCGCACCCCAGCTCACTTCAGCAAGACGCCACTACCATAGTTATTGTTGTCCTCCCTCAGAGGTTCCAGCATAGCACAACCCAACCCAACCTATTCCAGCAAAATGACCACTCCCACCCCGTCGCTCCCCATCATCGACTTTGCGAAAATCATCGCACCCACAATAAACCGGTCCCCCAACGCGCTCGCCGAAAGCGCCGCCGAGAAGAAATGCCTCTTTGACGCCTTCGTCTCCGTCGGCTTCGTCTACCTCCGCAACCACTCGATCCCCGCCTTCGCAACCGCAAACCTCTTCTCGCACGCAAAGCGATTCTTCGCCCTCCCCGTCGAGGAAAAAGCAAAAGTCGAGACTGGCGAATCCAAAGCGTTCCACGGCTGGTTCTCGCCGCAGCGGACGTCCGGCGATACAACGCACTCGGACCAGAAGGAGGCGTTTGACGTCGGGGATGATAACGACCCCACGCGCCCGAACCAGTGGCCCGCGCTCGAGGGCGACGAGGGGCGGAAATGGTCCGAGGCCTTCCGCAGCGACATGAACTTCTTCTTTGAGCGCTGCCACGACGTCCACCTGGTTTTGCTCCGCGCGCTCGCGAGCCAGGTGGAGGGGGTCGACGAGGCGTTCTTTGAGCCCTTTGTCGATAACAAGGATCACTTCTTTCGCGTCATTTATTATCCCGAGACCACGCGCGGGAGCTTCGCGCAGAGGCAGCGTGCCGGCGCACATACGGACTACGGGACGCTGACGCTGCTCTTTAATGACCAGTCGGGTGGGTTGCAGGTGCGGACGGCGAGTGGGGAGTATGTCGATGCGCCGCCGATTGAGGGGTGTGCTATTATCAACGGTGTGTACTCCTCCCATTCCCATTCTCTTTAATCAGGCTGTAGATTCGACTCCATGCTATACTATGGCTTGCTAATACTAATCCTGCGTATGTAGTGGGCGACCTCCTCGCCCGCTGGTTCAACGACCGCCTGCGCTCGACCGAGCACCGCGTCGTGTCCCCCTCTCCACGCGCCGACGAGAACGGGGTAATCCCCGAGGTCGTCCCTGCGCGGTACGCGATTGCCTGGTTCGGACACCCGAATCGGGATGCGCTCGTTGAGCCGCTCGAGGCGTGCTGCACGGCGGAGAATCCGAAAAAGTACGGGCCTGTGACTGCGGGGCAGCATGTGGTTGAGCGATTGGCGTATTTGCATAAGAAGGGGAAGAATACGGACGCGTGGACGGATGATATGCAGCGGGATGCGAATGGTGCAAAGGCCCTAGAGGGGCATGGGGGGGTTGCGGTTGCTGCTTAGCGTAGTTGATTGGTTCTTCTTTTTATTCGTTCCGAATTTGTCTACTAGTAGGGATTCACGTTGCGTAAATCGCGTTATTTCATGAGACTGGGTGTTTTGAATCATGGGCTACACGTCACTCCGGTCGTAGAAGAGGTTTCCGTAGTTGTTTATCGAGCGTATACATCTGAGCGGCGTGTTCATGCACAGTAGGCGAGTCTGGCCCACAGGTGGCTGGACTACCAGGCAAGGAGCTACCCAGGTCGCGAACCGATGCGATCTAGAACAGACCCTCTGTCTCCGGCTGTGGCGGTTAATACGGTCAAACGCCTCCGAAGTATGAGTTCGCAGGGGGTTGGCATGGCCGTCCGACTCCGATCGGACTTTCGGGGAAGAGCGACCGAATATTCATCCTGCAGGCCTGCATATCTCACCATCGCTAGCGGATCTCGCCTGCATGTACTTCTGTTGATGAAATCGGGAAGGCGAGGGTCGACAGGATGTCGATCACGCAGGAACGAGGCGTTCAGCTGCAACAGTGTGCAAACGTGGTGGGATGGGGGGGTGGGCATAGGGGACTGAGTCTGCAGGCTGTACATAAGTGTGTCCCACGTTAGTGAGATTGAAAGAAACCAGCAGTTGAGATAGAACTCGCTTGCTATAGACCTGATTCAACACTAGACTGTCGTGCTAGATAGGATGGCTCCAACGGCTACTTTCAAGGTTCGTGAACCGAATAGGAATATCAGCAGTGCAGGCTAACCAGCTGTAGGCAGCGGACGTTCTCGTACCGTGGGAAAAGGGGGCCAACTGGAAGGTCAATGTCGTTGAGCTCTCTCCCGAGCCACCAGCCCGATGGACCCTCGACTCATGGCGCGACAAACCCGCTGCGCAAGCCGTCGAGTACGAAGACCCAGACGTCCTCCAGACAGTCTGCGACACATTAAAGCACCTGCCTCCGCTCGTCAGTCCCGAAGAGGTTGAAGCCGCACGACACGACTTTTACAACGCTGCAGTCGGAAAAGCCTTTATCATCCAGGGCGGCGACTGTGCAGAGAGCTTCCTCGACGTGCGACACGACATCATCCGACGCAAAGTCGAGCTGCTCCACGAACAGGGCCGGATCCTGGAAGCAGCCTTGAACAAGCCCGTTCTCAGAGTCGGGCGGATAGCCGGTCAGTTCGCAAAGCCGCGCTCGAACCCGCTCGAGACGTTGCCCTCGGGCCAAGTCGTGCATGCGTTCCGCGGACACATCATCAACTCGGAAGACGAGAATGACCGCACGCCCGATCCAACCAGGTTGTTGGCGGGCTACTTTCACTCTGCAGTCGCACACAATACACTTCGCCAGCTGCAAGCTGCCAGAGCCGGACCGGCCATCTTCACCTCCCACGAGGCGCTGCACCTCCCCTACGAATCCTCGCTCTCGAGAGAAGACTACAATCTCTCCGCAACGACCATCTGGCTCGGCGAACGCACACGCCAGCTGGATGGCGCGCATGTTGAGTACGCACGCGGTCTTCGGAACCCGCTGGGTGTGAAGATCGGTCCGTCTACGACGCCAGAAGAGATCGTCGCGCTCCTGGACGTCCTCTCCCCGGACCGCAGCCCGCCGGGCAAGATCACGCTCATCACGCGGTTAGGCCACAAGCGCGTGCGCTCCGTCCTCCCGGCCCTCATCCGCGCCGTGCAACTGAGCGGCCACGTACCGGTGTGGATGTCGGACCCATGCCACGGAAACACGTTCACAACGGCAGATCGACACAAGACACGCCGCGTGAGCGATCTGCTGCATGAGTTGAAGGACTCGTATGCCGTGCATCGTGAACTGGGGAGTCACCTTGGTGGGATTCATCTTGAGCAGACAGGGGACGCCGTGACAGAGTGCTTGGATGAGGTCCATGTGACCGATCCGGAAGATCTGGCCGAGGGCTATACTTCGCTGTGTGATCCGAGGCTGTCGGTTGATCAGGCGTTGGATGTTGTGAGGGAGTTTGCGGGGTTTGTTCAGGGGTATACGCGGGATCTTTAGTTGGGATAGAGATGTTATCTTGAAATGATAGGATATACAGTGCTAGAATATAATGACCATGTTGAACGGGCTTGATACAAGATCAAAGATGTGATGCACTACGAAGGGCGTTCTAAATGTTCTAAAAATGGTAGAGAGTGGCTGCTCCTTCCCAAACATTCCCATAACATTCATTGTCAAAGGGAAGGCACGATCTGATCCCATCACAGATCGCTCCTTCCAACTAATAAGGCTTCCTTCCATAAACAAAATTTAGCTTTGGCTGGTACCCAAACGTCTTGATCTCCAGCTCCAGCGCATCCATAAACTCTGCAAACTCCCCCGCGTTGGCCGCCACGCCCGGGATCCCGCCATCTAACACGATCAGCTCGTTTCCTTCCATCTTATTTTGTGGCAGAAGCCTACCTGGGATCTTCTCCCCCAACGGTCGAAAACAATCCACCCACAGCTCCGCCGACACGTTTCGCTGCTCCGGGTCTCTGGCCAACGCTCCGTATCCATGATCGAACTGGACCTTGGTCACGTCCTCGAAGCCAGCATCCTTTAACAGATCCTCGAGCTTATACGCAATGTTGATGTCCATCTCGAAGCTCTCGGTCGACCATACCTGCAATGCGGCCTGTTTACTCAGATTGGGTCGTGTCTCTGGCGACGCGGGATTGTTGGGATCGATCCATTCTGCTTCGACGAGTTGGATGTAGCCTCCGGGTCGGATAATGGTACTGAGGTTTTGTATGACGGTCGGCCATTCTGCCGATTTGATTCCCCAGATCAGAAGGCGTTGGTGAATGACATCGAAGCTGTCCTTCCAGTTCCAAGACTCGGGAAATGGGGTCCGGATATCGTGGGCTCGCAGGTCGGCAGTCGATTTTGGTGGGAAGAGGCTCGACCCGATATCTACGCCAAAGAGCTCCAGTTCAAACGTTGGTAACTGACGGGGGAGATCCAGAAGCCATGTTCCTGATGTTGTTAGTATCAAGAGAGCACCGCTGGCTGAAAAACATACCATCTGCTGCACCAGAGTCAAGCACTCGGAGTTTCTTGTCCCCAGGTTCAGTCACCAACGGAACGACGAGAAGTTGTCCGCCTGTTGTGCTGTTCATGAATACATGCTGTTTCCGCAGTCGCTCGATTTCCTTCGCGTGGTGGGGGAGCATGTACTCGCCCTCTGTGCCGACGAAAGAGGCGACCTTCTTTGCGGACTCTACCAGTGCTGCCATTGTGCCGTATCTCTCAACGTGGATGCTGGTCAACATATTCCTCCATCTAAGCGTCTGTTATACTCTTCATCCCCTTGCATCATCACTGGTGGTGAACACGTTACTCGCGCAGATCGATTACAATTACAGATTACAAACCGCCGACACTGCAAGGCATTCATTATCCTCGGCAGTGTGGGATGTCGGACTTGGATGGCCAGTGCCACCAAACTCCGAAGCCAACCTAGTCGACCACCACACTTGATTTTACTTGCTGAACGTGAAGAGGCAATTCTTTGCGATACCGCCAACTCGCAGTTCCTTGCCTTGCAGTTCCTGCCTTGGTCTCGTATCGGTGCCTCGTCATTTGACTTTGCGGCGCAGACCAGGCAAGAGGGATCGAGTACTTCTTCGAGGCTGTTTAATCATCAGGGTCCCTTCAGTCGTCATCGCCCTGAGCCCATCACTCTCCCCTTGCGAATCATGTCCCTTGTTGCCTCCATTCCCTATCGCCTTGCCAATCTCGGGAACCTGCCCATCGGCCACAGTCTCACTGTCCCTGCCTTCTTTGCTGGTATAAGCAGATCGATGGAGATCGGCTCCCTGGATGACATCTGGTCTGCCGCAACCACGACCCCGCCGGGGGTCTACAACATCCACCAGCTGGTCGTGCGAACCTCGCCCCTCCTCGATGTCATCGTCGCCAGACTTGGGGCGGATCCTGCCAGAGGGCCGACCGCGAGGGAGGTTTTGATCGACGGCCTCCAGGCGTCTCTTGCCACGACTGGTCGCGAATCCACGTTTCCCCTTACGCCGAGTCCCCAGGACCGAACCCGCACTGAGATCATTATTCAAGCGCATCGCATCGCAAAGACCATCATCGGCTTTGTCAGAGATGCGCCCGTCCGCGAGATCAGCCCCCGTCTGGCAATCCGTAGTCCCTGCGAGGGCCACCTGTGGACGCCGGCAGTCGCAGCCCTACTCACCGGCCCGCGAGGCAATGCGCAGCTGATGGAGTTATACAACGAGTGGCTCCATCGAATGATTCTCCTGCGCGACAGTCTGCTCCCTTTTGAAAACTTTACCGACGTCCCGCTGGTCATCCCCGAGTCATCTTCGCGAGGAATCCGCGACTTTGAAGAAGCCCGCAAGTTCTTCTTGGTCCAATGCATGACTGGTGCCGTGCAGCATCAGGCCATTGTCAATCTCGCCAAAGTCTTCACCTCTCGGGGCCTTCCCCGCGGCGGCTACGGCTTCCAGTATGCCCACGGCCTCGTCCTTCCTGCATTCTTATCCGGTTCCAATTCGATCCACCTCCTGCGATACCATCCCGCAAGACTCGACGACAGCAGTGTCGATCTGCTCCTCGACTATGAACATACCGAATACATCAACGCGCCGCGGACAGTCTTGCAGAACAGCGAAGAGGACGAAGACGTCAAGAGCGTGACAAAGTGGAATCTCTCTTCGCTCCTTCCATTCGACTCGTGCGCGCTGCAGTCCTCGTCGATCGCCATCGATTCTACACACAACGACGCCCGTCGCCGAATCGTCCGCCTTCAGCTCACCCTCGAGTCGGGAATCGGTATCGCGGTCGATCTGGGCCAAATCACTCGCGGCCGGCGATACGCCTACGACTTGCAGGTCAACGCCAGCAAGCCAAACGGAACCGCCGGTCCAAAGTCCAACGGCGTCCAAGTGAAAGAGCTACCCCGAACCCTCGTCCACAAAGTCGCCGACATCCTCTCCCAGCCAGGACTGGTCATCTCCCCTCGCGCCCGCCGAGACGAGGGAAACAGCAATAGCGCACCTGCAATCCACGTCATCCCCGTGGCCGATCCAATCATAAAGCTGGCGCTGCTGGGCAAGTTATATCCGGAGAATGTGATTCTTGTTCGGGACCAGGAGAGTATTGAAGCCGTTACCAAGACGGGCAAGGGGTTCTCGGAGAGGTTTGTGATTTTGGATGGGCAGTCTGCTTTTTGAGATTGAAATTGTTCTGTGGGGTGGTAAGCCGGTCAGATGAGGTGGATGGTGTGGGAGGGAAGATCTGTATGTAGGCCGATGAGGAAGTAACATGGAAGTAGTCGGTGGTTCTTGCATTGATTCCAGCACAGCATAGGAGAATGGAGTTGTACCCAAATCACCAGATATTCGAGTCTCTATCATTACGAAAATCAATACGCCTTTGCCATGGAAATAACCACCCTCGTAAACTCATCCAGCTCCTCAAAATTCACCCTTTCTCTTTCTCGATCCCTCGCCCTCCTCCCACCCCGCCCACTACCACCGCCTCCAGTCCCCGTCCCCGTCCTCTGCCCCGAAACCTGATCCAGCACCATCCTCACCGTCATCCGCGCCCTCCCCCTCTCCTCCGCACTCAGATTTCCCCTCGCAGCCAGCCACTCCTCCTCCGAGCTCGCCTTCCACACACTCATCGGCGCCGGCAACAACATATTCAATACAGAATCATCGTCCAGCGCCTCGTAGTAGTAGGGATTCTGCTTCTGCGTTCGATACGAGAGCGTGTTGATGGTGTTTGCGAGGAAGACCGTCCGCCGGATCGTCTCGGTGATGAGCCATTTGCGCCAGTCGGTTCCGAAGATGGCTTCGTCGGTGCTGTTATTGCTGTTGCTGTTGTTGCTGTTGTTGATGGTGGATTGGGAGGAGGTAGCAGGGGAGGATGAAGGTGGGTGCTGGGACGACGGGAGGTGTGTGCTTATCAGCTTGCGGACCATCTTGAGGAAGAACAGCTGCTGGAGTTCGGCGAGGCGCGTCTGCTCGGGGTTCGTGCTGGTGAAGAAGCCGAGGATCTGGTAGATGGCCATTGCGTGGACGGCGGCGAGCATGCTGTGGTCCGAGGTGGACCAGAGTTGCTGCACACGATCAGGATCAGCGACTTGGACATTCAAGCAAGGGGTACAGCTAAGAGAGAAGGGAGGGAGAAAAAAAAAAGAAAAGAAAAAAAGGAAGGGCGACATACAAACCCATTGACAAGCCGCCTACTCTCGTTATTCATAAGCTGATACACGAAGCCCTCGCTCGTCTTGACGGACGCGTAGAACGCGCCGACGCAGCAGAAGGCTTTGGCCAGCGGTTCGAGGATCTCGCCCTCGGCGCAGGGGTAGATCTTGTGGTGGACGAAGGGCGGGTAGATCCCCGGTCGCAGCATGAGGCGCGGGTAGCTGCAGATGATGTCGATGGTGTCGAGGTCCGAGGTGAGTTTGGCGAAGGGGCAGGATGTGCTGGGGGGTGAGGTTGATATTGGAGAGGTGAGTTGGTGAGTGGGTTGCGTGAGGAGGGTCGTTGCGGTGGTTTGTTGGGTGTATGAGGTGGGGATGTAGTCGCGGAAGGTTTGGTCCTGGTGGGATGTGCTCAGTGTGGTGGATGGTTGCTGTTGTTGTGGTTGCGGTGGCTGCTGCGGCGCTGGCTCTGTATTGCGTCTGCTGCTCAACAATGGACGCGGCGCAGGCGTCACGCTTGGGACCGTAGACCTCGGCGGCAGGACGCCCAGCGAGCCGAGAAGATCAAAGTTCATGTCATTGCCCATCCCCATCATCCCAAACTGGAACGTCTCGTCCCACTCTGGCGCCATCGAGGTTGCCTCACCCATGGCCAGGGACGGACTGCGTGACGGCCATCTGTACGTAGAGTCATTGTTAAGAAGAAAGCCTTGCTGTGACGGGCTCTGTCGAAGCCAATCGGACATCATATTGACATCTTTCATGGAGCGGTCAGGGCTCTGTTGCCCAGCGACATTGGCATTATTCATCGACCATGCCCCGTTTCCATTTCCGTTGCCATTGGCATCTCCAAGGCCGTGTCCATTCGCGGAACCGCTATTCCGCGACAATGTGCCATTCGGGTTGAGATCCATCTCGGCCTCCTCGTCACCGGCTCCAAGTCCAGGCTCAGGCCCAAGGGAGTCGTCGTAATGGATGGTCGGCTCGTGTTGAACGAGCTCTTCAGGGCCCGAGAGGTTGGTATCCGGCTGCTCACTGCGCGGATGCGACTTGGGCCCGGTCGCATACTGGCAGCGCCGTCCGCGCAAAGCGCAGCGCGAACACGTCGGGAGGCGCTGGTCGCAGCCGAGCTTGCTGGCCACGCACGAGACGCACGAGCGCTGCCGGGTCTGTCGGGGTTCGTTGGCGGCGCGGAGGCACCGCCGGTAATGCTTGTCGCGATATTCTTCTGCGACATCATGTCAGCGTGCATTGCCCCACTAGTTACCATGATCGGAGGTGACGCGACTTACTGCGCTCAAAGACCTTGCCGCACTCCTGGCAGGCAAAGGGGCCCTGCGGAGTTGGGCGACCTCCTCGTCCTCGGGCGGGTGCAGGCATGGCGGGCGGAGAAATACAGCAGGCGTTGGGTTACGGAGAGCAAATGACTGCAGCTGGGCCTGCGGAGCCGTAGGGGCAGGAGCGGAGACGGAGAATGCAGGACAGGAGGGGGGGCCAGGTCGAAATCTCCGAGGGGCGAGCTAGCCTTAACAAAGAAAATCGGAACCACGATGCTATTAAGGGTCGGGAGGGACCGCTGAGCTCTATGCGAGGTAGACGCGCCCACATTAGCTCCATGCACAGATGACGCCATGTCTAGCGTTTTCTCACCATTTCTGCTCAAAGGATCCGTATCGCTGCGGGCCACAAAAGGCATCATCCACGACGCTGTTAGGGCGTGCAGCTGCAGGTCCACCTGTCTATGCCAAACGTGTGCAAACTTGACGACCCTGCAAGATCGACTTCTGCAAGGCCATCTTATCTCCGGACGTTTCTTGGAATCGTCGAATGGAATCTCGTCGAATGCGAGCACGGCATATGCCCCCCACATTGTGCACTCCCCGCTTAGATCTGTTCACGAGGTAGTGGCCTATCAGAGGCAGAACACTTTGGTAGATCTAATTTAATCCGTGCAGATTGTCGGAGATGGACAACGGCTTTGTCTAGATAGTAGCCTATTGTTCGAAGATGCCTGCATGAAATAATAACTCTCCTGATGATGCCATCTACAATCCCAGTCAGGATTCAGTTCAGTTGCAACCCTGCAGGGGAATCGCATGAGCGTACCGCGGCTGCTAATCGGACATGGAGGTACCATGCTCTAATCCTCGAGCGATAGCAGGATTGCAGTATTCCGTGCTCAGGCGGCTGGCTGAGTCTTGACTCGGCAGCATGTCGACATGACAGCCACGCCAGGACCCGTGCAGAAACATTAAATAGACCTAGCAAGGTGAGTTGGCGTAGCTTAGCAGGAAGTGCATACCACTGCAGCTTCCATTATACTTGAGTGAAAATGGGTACATTGAAAGTCCTCATCATCGACCATTATGACTCCTACACGAACAACATCCTTCAGCTCCTCCAGGGCACCGGGTTAGATGAGTCCGGCCAGGAATACCCCGAATGGAGCGTTGCCATTGTGCGGTTTGATCAGTTTTCGTGGTATGTACCACCGCCCATAGCTCTTCCCTTTGCGGTTTTCACTTGCTCCTTCCTATTGACGTCCCATCTGACCATTCCATCACCAGGGAAACCTTCTCAACCGAGCTTCTTCCTTCCCTAGATGCCATCATTCTATCGCCGGGCCCCGGCAGCCCAGAGCGCGAGGCGGACTTTGGGTTCAACTCGCGCCTCATCACCGAAGCGAATATCCCCATCCTAGGCATCTGCCTTGGTCATCAGGGCATTGGGACGACATTTGGCGCGAGGATCATTCATACCCCGAACATCAAGCACGGTCAGATTTGCC
The DNA here is from genome assembly GCF_044049435.1 of Aspergillus pseudodeflectus. Taxonomy (NCBI): domain Eukaryota; kingdom Fungi; phylum Ascomycota; class Eurotiomycetes; order Eurotiales; family Aspergillaceae; genus Aspergillus; species Aspergillus pseudodeflectus. The sequence continues at coordinate 221,707 of NW_027263821.1, read as the reverse complement.
AGGTCAGTCACAAGGGCATCGGTGTCCTCAAGGACTTGCCGCAGGGATTCGACGCCGTGAGGTATAATAGTCTTGTGCTTGGCTATGACAGTACGTACTTCTCTCCAATGGTCGAATCACCGCTAATACGGTGTAGATCTCCCGTCAGATCTTGAAGCTACGGCATGGACGTATGACCCGGAAGATAAATCGCGTAAAGTCCTTATGGGCATTCAGCATCGAAACCGCCCAATTTTTGGCACGCAGTGGCACCCTGAGAGTGTGTGCTCCGCCTATGGCTCGCAGATCCTGCACAATTTCCGAAATATTGCCCTTGACTTCTGGGCGCAGCGAGCACCGTGGAACCGGTGGACCAGCCGCGAGATTGTGAACAATGCCGCCCTCCCTCAGCACATTCAAGACGCGAATGTCATTGTCAAGCAAGCTGCCCGGCGCGAAGTACAAGTTGAGTCCGCGGCCTCCTCACCCGAAGTCTTCGCATATGTTGTCAAGTCGGTTGCCCTTGGCAAAGGTCCCCCAGCACCACTCGTGTTCCAGAGTTTAGTCAAGGGAGCATCTCCAGACGGCGAGGTATGGCTGGATAGCGCCAAAGTCCGCGACAGCCATTCACGCAACTCATACTTTGCCTCGGCCGCGTTTGCGCTCAGTTATGCAACCAAGACGCAGTCGCTTTCGATATTCCAGAATGGGGAGGAGCTCGCCACGCAGCGTCTTCAGACGAGCTATTGGACATGGCTTGAGCACTTCCACCAGGATATCATTCAAAACAACATCGAAACTCTGTCCCCTGATCTTCTTGGTCAAGAGACAGAGGTTGGCCAGCCGCTTCTTCAGGTCGGACTCCTCGGCTACTTTGGATACGAGCTGAAGAGGGAGTCGCTTCCGGGATACGCGTATACACCGTCGGCTCAAGGTGCCCGAGGCCATTCTGACAGTCGGCTGTTATTCTCAAATACTGTCCTCCGTCTCGATAACTATACAGGCGAATGGACGTTGTTTGGATTGATACAAAAGGGCGAGTATGACCCAATCGGGCAGTTTATTGGCGCTCGTCAGAGTGTGGGCATCAGCGATGTCCAATTCGGCGATTTGGTCGCTCGAGCACGAACGGTCTTTGCAGCTTCACAGCTACCTTCCGTCAAGCAGGAACCACTGCCGCCCTTCATCGCCCTCGACAATGAGGATTCATATTCTCAGACTATCCGCGAGGCCCAAGAGGCTATTAAGGAGGGAGAGACCTACGAACTAACCTTAACCACAAAGTTCCAGGCCCAAAGCCCCAAGGTCGACCCATATTCACTATACTTGGCACTCAGAGCTCGGAACCCAGCGCCTTACTCCGCTTATATCAATTTCCCTTCACACGACTTATCTATCCTGTCTTCGTCTCCGGAGCGGTTTATATCTGTTGATCCCAGCGGCGTTGCAGAGATGAAGCCCATCAAGGGGACGCTGGCCGTAAGCCCTGATCCGGTGGAGGACGAGCGTCGGAAGAATCAGCTCGCGACTGACGTTAAGGAACTCGCTGAGAATCTCATGGTATGTGCCCCTTTTCTGTTGGAAGATGGCGATGCCTGACAGATCCAGATCGTCGATTTGATCCGCTCCGACCTCCACAATATATCTCCTTCAACTTCAATCAAGGTGCCGAAGCTGCTACACGTTGAGAGCTACGAAACCGTCCACCAGGTACGTACCCTATCCCACCAGACTCTCTCTCATTGAATCCTCATCTAACACCCCACAGCTCGTCACAACAATACAATCCAACATTCCACCCTCAATCAGCCGGGTAAAAGTAATCGAGCGCTGCTTCCCCCCAGGCTCCATGACCGGCGCGCCCAAACTGCGCTCCGTGCAAATCCTCGACGGCCTCGAGCAGCACCGCGAACGCGGGATCTACTCCGGAAGTCTCGGCTACCTCTGCGCAAGCGGGAGCGTCGACCAGTCCGTCGTCATCCGCACGATTGTCCGGACAGGTAACGAGCTGGAACTCGGCGCCGGTGGCGCCATTACATGGCTTAGTGAGGCGGATAGAGAGTGGGATGAGGTGTTGGTGAAGGCGAATGCGGTTGCGGAGGCGATGCCCGCCGTGAAGAAGGACGTGCAGGCTTCTGCACCTCTGTCGGTGTCTGCGTCTGGGTCGAAGGGCTGGGGTGGAAAGGAGATTGGGAAGCACGTTGCGCTTAGCAAGAGGGGAAGAGAGGTTCCCGGGGGGAATCTGTGGCGCTCGCTGTATAATCTGCTTTTCCATCATGTTTTGTAGGAGGTTTCTCTGCCATGTGGGTCGAATTGCAGTTCCAAGTCATCCAGGAAGGAAATCTGTACTTGTTGCCCGGTGCACACTATCCTTGGATATCGTTCCTGAACTTTACGTTTCGAATAATAGCAAGGGGGGTAGAGTTTCATTGAATCCTTAAAGCTATTTATATTGCATAATGCTTTGCTAACGCCACGGCATGGCATGTCATGGCCTATGGGGGGCTCATACAGGGTGATGTGATGCCTGGAAATCAGGGGTTCTAGTTCAGTCTAAGTATTTCAAATAGAATCCAGCGAGACAGAACGAAATGAGCCGGTCTTGAACTACCCCTGTCCATGATATAATCAAAGATACGGTACAGGTATGTCCTTGTGTTGTCGAAGAGAATCTGAGCAGAAGTTCGTTCACCCGTCATTGTCCACCGTCATTCCGCTGATAATGGAATCCGGGCGTTTACTATGCAGTCAACTCCAACTTTGGCTGACGGCTGTTGGCGCGGGGTTACTGTCTGGTCCGTGTGTATGTAGTCTAGTGCTGACTTGAGGGGCGCGGCAGGCTATTATGTGTGTCTTGTGTCTGGCAAGGGCTCAGCCGATCGTGTCCCAGTGAGAGCTGAGTTCGTGGATAGATGATGGGCTGCCGGGTCTCCGTAGTCTGTGCGAATTGTATAATACTGGGTGTCGCTTGCAAGGTGGCCAGAGCATGGGCCCGACAGGACACATCCCCCTGGTCTAGCCACCACGATTGGCGGCCAAGTGTTGGACTGGATCAGCCTGCTGCATTCCATTCACCCCAAGGAAACGCTGCTGGGCATGCTGCTGCCTTGCTTCGCATCCCTTACTTGAAACGCATGTAACTCAAATGTCGTCCTCAAGCTGACGGACACCTTCGACCCTCGACGATTCATTGGAATTGCCTACAGTCTTTATCAAATGTCGAGAGCCTACAGTATCAGGATGTTCCTTCCAAGTTGCATAATTGTTCGCTTTATGTGGGGTAGGCACAGGAATCACAAGACTGAATCGAGATTCCAGATCGAGATCTGAAAGACTAAGCAGTCACTATGCAGTTCCGAATTCGCCGGGGTATCCTTTTGCTGATGATAAGCTTTTTCTCTCATCATCCTATTCGAGTGAGGGCAGAAGAGTTTCTGGAGACAGATGAGAGGTATTGTCTGTGACAAGCCCTGCACTGTTCGCTTCCCTGCTAGCCTTTTGACGCAGTCTGTCTAGCCAGCTTGGCCGAAAACATTGGTGGCGCGATTCATGGGCCTGAAGCCCTTATTGCAGGCGGACAGAGACACTACCATTTCGTCTCCCCTTGGGCTTGGAAGAGTCATCAACAAGCCCAACTGGCGCTCTCGAGTTGTTGGTCTTGTTGCATTTGTACGCTTCCCACTCCTCCACTTCTCTCCCCCTTTCCTGCATCCCTCCTCCTGGCTTTCATGCAATCTCACCGCGGGACACTTGCGCGTGGAACAACTCAAGCAGATCATCCCCAGCAGCAACACGAATATTCATATTACCCCAAACAAGCGGTTTCTTTGTTGCCGACGTCACCGGGGGTATCCATTACAGGCACGAGATTCTGGACTTTGACGCCCTTGTCAAGAATGCTGCAGGCATCGACTTTGCCAGCCAGCGACCACGCGAAGCCACCGTAGCACGGGTGAAACATAACTCGGATGGAAGCCTCCATGTCACGTACCACGACGATGTTAGCCAGGCTTGGCTGTCTGTCCGCTGCGTCTCCTCGTGGGAGACCATGCTTCCATTATCGGCATATCTCGCGGTTTTATCTGTAATAGGCCGGAAGTTGTTAGTGCTCCTATAGCAATTATATATCTGTTACTACACCAGCCTACTAGTAGTATGACAGTGAATCCTTCCATCTTGCATAGTTTCGTTAGGTACTGCCCGACTCAAAGGCCGAGGTCCTCAACTTGTAGATCCATGGCTATTTGATTGGAACAATTAAACGGATACCGTGCTCTGCCTGATTTACTACTCTTGGCCTGCGCCCTCACCACGGTCGACTATTGAATCTGGACCTTGGAATGAGATGCGTTCCTGGCTTCATGGAGGTACCTCCATTCGTCGCATCGCCTGTATGGGACGGACCAATCGGACGCACGCGCTCGCAACTCCGAGGTGGCTTGTTTCTGGGCCTGGCTAAATTTGTCACGCCAAACGCCGGCAATAACGATCTGAGACATTCCGGGGTCTGCTTGTTTCAAAGCAGAGGGATCTCGATTCCTGGTTGTTTGTGGCCGCTATACGGCGTTGTATTGGCAGTCCTTGTATAAGAGGCTCCCTTGGCTCAATTCGTCAATGTACAATATTGGCTATCAATTACATATTGGCATTATATGCATGATACCCGCACGATGTCGATGACTATGACTCTAGAGGAGATTGAGCTCACAACTATCCAGGAGGATAGAGTGCCCGATGCAGCCAAGACGATGGTATCCCTGAACGCTCAATCGAACCCCAACGGTGACAGAGTCGGATCCGGCCAGCTCCCTCCAATCTCTGCGGATGGGCAGAATGAAGCAGTCGAGGGTGGTAGAATTCGAATCGTCGCCTTGATGGCTGCCCTCTGCGTGAGCTACCTCGATGAACCCCTATTTCCCTCCTTCGCTGAAATGCAGTGCCCAATCGTACCTAACACCACGCTATGCACCAGTTATCCCTCTTCATCGCCGCCCTCGACCAAACGATCGTCGCAACCTCCCTCCCAATAATCGCATCGCGCCTCAACTCTGCAAGCGGCTACACCTGGGTGGGAGGCGCATACCTGCTAGCCAGTGCAGCCGCAGCCCCAATCTGGACCAAGGCGTCGGATATCTGGGGCCGCAAGCCAATTCTACTCGCGGCCGTGCTCTTGTTCTTCCTTAGCTCCATTATCTGTGCCGCAGCGGTGGACATGAATATGCTCATTGCGGGGAGAGCGGTGCAGGGGACTGCTGGCGGTGGATTGCTCCAGCTCGTTATGGTTGTTGTTTCGGATTTGTTTAGTGTACGGTGAGTTGTGGTATGATGTGATTGATGTTGCACATTGTGTGAAACTGACAAGTTCCAGAGAACGAGGCCTCTACATGGGCATCCTCGAATTCATGTGGACAATCTCTGGCGGCCTGGGCCCCATCCTCGGCGGTGTCTTCTCCGAATACGTCTCGTGGCGCTGGAACTTCTGGATCAACCTCCCCATCTGCGCAATCGCATTCGTCCTCCTCTTTTTCTATCTCGACGTCCATAACCCACGAACCCCCATGATCGATGGCCTCAAGGCAATCGACTGGCTGGGCAGTGCGTCCATCTTGGGCTTCACGCTAATGGTCCTGCTGGGTCTGAACTTTGGCGGCGAAGTCTTCCCCTGGGATTCGGCGAATGTCATCTGTCTCCTTGTCTTTGGGTCACTGTGTATAGGGCTGTTCTACTACGGGGAAAAGTACGTGGCTAAATATCCGCTCATGCCCCTTGAGCTATTGAAAGACCGCTCGGTTGTTGCAACCCTCCTCGTCACTCTATTCCACGGCGCAGTACGTATCCCTTTGGAATCCTCAGACCCTTCCTTTCTACCTTCCTTTCCCCATAGTTACCTAGGCTAATCTAACCCTGCAAACTTTCTTTCAGGTCTTCATCGCCTGCGAATACTACCTCCCCCTCTACTTCCAATCCGCCCAACGGGCCTCCCCGATGCACTCAGGCCTACTCATCCTCCCCTTCGTGGTCGCCGAGGGCGTCTTCAGCGGGATCTCCGGGTATCTAATCCACCGGACGGGGAAATACCTCGGGCAAATCTGGATCGGCACTGCACTGCTCTGTCTGGGGACTGGACTATTCATCCGATTGGACCCGCATTCCTCGCTCGCGGAGCTAGTAGCCCTGCAAGTCCTTGCGGGCGCCGGGTCCGCGCTTCTGTTTGCGCCGCCGCTGATTGCGCTGCAGGCGATGGTCAGGCAGGAGGATACGGCGAGCGCCACGGGGATGTTGGGGTTTGTTCGGACGCTTGCCATGTCCGTTTCCATTGTTGTCGGGGGGGTAGTCTTTCAGAACAGCATGGCACGAGAGCGAGACGCGTTGCAAGGCGCTGGGATCGCGGAGGCGCTTGTTGAGCGGCTCACGGGGTCTTCGGCGGCGGCGAGTACGGAGCTTGTCAAGACAGTGCAGGATCCGGCCATGGTCGAGGCTCTGGCAGATACGTTTGCGGCGAGCTTGCGGAATGTCTGGATCATGTACACCGGTATGGCGGGGATTGCGGCGGTGGCGAGTGTGTTGATTCGCAATAGGCCGTTGAGCGTGGAGCATACGGAGACAAGGACGGGACTTAAGCAGGAATGAGCCGTGGGTGACTGTATTATTCTCGGCTTTGGCAAGACTTGTGATCTATATATCCTAGATAGACATGCACAAGCCGGTACAATGATAAATCGACCAGCCTAACTCATGCAGTCCAGCCACACTACCTACATTAAAAATAGAAGGAAGTCTTACTTCTCCGCCCAATTCACCCTCCCACTGCGGAACTGACTAACCAGCCCAATGGGCAACAGTCCCGGATCGACCACATTGAATCCTCCAAACCGCTCCACGAGCTCAGGCCCATACAGCTGCGCAATCCACTTCCAGTACGACGACATGTACCGCCACGGCGACCTGATGCCGGACAGGTTATTCTGCGATTCCAGTTGGCTGAGGCCGAGCGTGACGGGTCCTGAGACGTCCTGCTCAATGTCTTCGGGCTTAGGGCGTTTTAGCAGCTGGTCGTAGATTGAGACGAGTTGTTTTCCGAAGCCGTAATCGAGGAGTTCGCGGTGCCGAGTGTACTCTTCAAAGGACATAAAACTGTCCGCGTCTTCGGGGCGAAAGGATTGTTTCGCGGCGAGACGGTCCTTGTCTGTGTTGGAGTAGCGGCGTTTCAACGAAGTGTAGGCGCTTCGTTCGGCGTCGAGGAACTCGTCGAGGAGGGTGTTTGGATCTGCGACGACGGAGTCGTGGAGGCTGACGAGGTTTATGAATGGGCTCGAGAGCTCGAGGCCCCCGAGGTCGATTGGAAGGAAGAAATAGCCATCGGGGATGTTTTCGGTTCCGAAGCGCGACCGGATTGTGTCACGTAGGTATGTGATCACGCTGCTCTCTCCCTTACCACCGTCGGGGCCGAGCGAGAATACCTCCCGCTGGATACGCTCGTGAGTTTGCAGCATCATGTCGACATGCGCCTGTCCGAAGCAGTTCGCGGGCTTGCCAAAGTTGTACGTGAAGAATGTCGAGGCGTAGGAGTTCCAGGCCTGAATCCAGCCAAAGACGCTGCCTTGCTTATCGTCGAGCTGGCGCTGCAGTTCCTTGATGTGGTCGTCGACCATCTCTTGGTCGATCTCAAAGCGGCCGGATTCGGAATTTAGGTAAAGCATGCCCCATCGAATCTTGCCGCTGGGTAGGGACGAGTGGAGAGTGGACTTCTGGGAAGGCTGCGCTTTGATGTGGGCGCCTCCACTCTTGTCTTCGCTCACGGAAATACCCATGGTCTTGTTGAATTGTTGGATAGCCTGCCACGCTGCAACGCACGTCTGCTGCTCGCGTGACCAGAACCACATATCGTCGTTGACTCTCCAGAGTATCTCGCCGTTACACTCTTTGTTGATCATGAAGTCCAGGCAGAACAGAGTTACTTCCCCAAACACCTCGCTAAGGACGTGGGATCCTGGGGTTCCCCGTCTGCGAGTACGTGGCTCAGCGTCAGGCTCGTCGATAAACCTCAAGGGGGCAGTCAAGAACTTCTCAAAGAAAGTGAGCCACTTTTCTGATACACCGAGAAACTCGAGGACACCGAGGATAGTCGGGTGGGGTAGACTCGGGTACAGCGACTCGTACTGGGCTCGGAAGCACGTAATTTCGCCATGCAGCCGCTTGTTGATGATCGTGTCCGCGCTCAAAAGAAGTAGCAGATTCTGCTTCGCCTGCATTTGGTTGCCGGGCGTCTTGACGTTCCCGGCCAAGTGATCATCATAGGAGCGATCAGGATCGTAGTTGGCATCGTCGCCATCGAACAGACCAAATCCCATGTCCTCGTCGGACTCTTCCTTCTCCTCAGCCTCCCGGGGCCCCCGGCTGTCCATAAAACGGGCGTTGAACGACCCTTGTGGCCTTTGGAGCATCTTGATGGATCGGGAAGCCATCTGGGACTGCATGGACTGAATGCTTTGAGCTGGGGCTGCTTGTAGAGGGGCGTGATTGGCTTCTTCCTCGCCTTCCTCCTGTTTCCTGATTTGGTGCTCGCTGTCAAGGAGCTGCGAGACAAAGTATGCTCGCCGATGAATAGCTTCCTTTGTGATTTGCAGGCTGGGCTTGTCCCCGCGTTTGTCGAGGAAGAAGTCGCGACGCTTCTTGTCGATCGCAGGGACAGTTGATCGCAGTGACTTCCAGTAGTCTCGGGTCTTTCTGAAATCATCCAGCGCTGATTTGAAAAAGACAGACCACTTGACCCCGATGTACTGGAGGAAAATAGCCTGGATGAGGTCTTCATGCATGTAGATGTGGTAGGTGCCGTTCATTTGGCGTCTTTGCTCAACGGCGACCGAAGGTCCCCAGGTCCACGATTGGAGGCCTGCCATTCTCATGTTCAGCACGTCCGCCAGTTCTGTAAGGACGGTGTTGTCGTTTCGGAAGTCCCGCAGCACAGCACGTTGTTTATCGGTCACCAGGTCGGAGTGCAGGAGGCTGTTGATCACCCAGTTGAGGGTGCTAACATCGAAAGATGCCCTGGTCAAGCTGGCTTCGAATGCCGCCACTCTGTCCCGGAGCGCCCGGAGCCTCTTTTCCACGTTGCGTTCCTTGTCAGTTTCTCCAGCTGGTTCCGACAGACCCAGGTTTGAGAAAAGGTCGTTGAGGAAAGCCTTGACCGTTGCGGCGTCGTGGCCAGCGGGAGTGAAGACAAAATCCTCCCATTCCTTCCTTGATTCCAATTTGGCAGCACTGGCAAGCTTTTCAAAGTCGTCGTTCGATGAGGCAGACGTGCCCGGGCTTCGATTCTTCTTGACTGACAGCCACTCCATCGTGAGCTGTGCGAACAAGGTGGCGTACTCATATTTGAGAGTCTGTATGTCGAGGTGGCTCAGAAGGGATTGTCGCCACCGCTCTATAGTATCCGGCGAGATGGCTGGGTCATGTTCGGCCTGTTTGAGAAAACGATCGAGATTCGAGAGGGCAACCTCGAGCTGGCGGTGATCGCTCGAGTTGTGGACGACGCGGCCGTCCTTGACGCTGATGTTGAAGCAAGCCTTTACTCCATCGCCGAGTGCGCGTACCTTGTCGACTGGAGAGCCCGAGGACTCTGCAGTCTCCAAGGCAGCCGCTTTGCGCTTCAGGAAGATTTGGCGCTTGTTGGAGAGTTCCTCGAGCTTGGCGTCGGTGATGTGCTGCAGTGTTTGCGAATACTCCGAGTTAGACATGTTGCTGTTGTTGCAGTGTCTTAAGGTGGATGAAGAAGAGATGTTGGGAAAGAGAGCGTTGAGAGTGAGGAATCAAAAAAAGGAACTAGGAAGGAGTGGTAAGGGCCGAGGTATTTATGAGGTTGAGCTGCCTGCCATCCTTTCAAGGTCGGTTGGTGGGGTTTGGAAGGTGCACCCCAGGTATGACGGATTGAGGCTGAGCTGCGTCGAGTATCGCCCCCCGATTGGCTGCCACTGTGACTCAACCCTGCGGGGAGGCCTTCAATGTGTTGTGAGTGTTGCCTGATTGTTGACTCAAAAGGGATAACATTAATCTACCTTCGTTTGCCTCACATCATAAATGGTCGGCTTTCGTCGTTCAGTACCCAACTCATGGGCTCCGCATTACCCAGATTGAAGAAGGTTTCGGACATCTTCCCCACTGATTAGTACCGGTCGCGCCTTTTCGAACTTGAGTTACTCACAATAAACTCCCAGTCGCCCATAAAAGCCGGGGTCCGATTCAGGCCCATCTCATCCATCATACTGACATCCAGACTACTGGCACTCTGACCAGCCTTCTCCTCCAAGAATGCTAGGCATCGTTGTTCCGCCTCCTCTGCTGCCTGTAGGAGCAGGCCTGGCATTTTACTCTTTTCTACCCCCTGCCGAAGGCCCTCGATCTGCGCTGTAATCATCGAGGCGAGCAGATATCCCTTAATGTTAGTCTCGCCACATTCGATCGTAGTCCATATCCGTGCTTTGGCTTCCGAGATCAGCGAAAACAGATCGCGGCGGTAGGGGTTCGGGCCTAGACTGTCTTCATCTTGAAGCTGCGTCTTGAGTTCCAATGCTACGTACATGGTCGAGATCATGGAGCCCAGGCGAAAGAAGCCAAAGCCGCATGTCACAAGCCGTGTCAAGGTATCCTGGTTTGAGACGGGCTCATCGCGAAGCGGCATTGATGTCACCAATGGTGATGATGGGTAGGTGTCGCACCAGAGCTTCAGAGAACTTTCTATAATCACCTTCCTTGAAAATGCGTATGCTGCCTCGCGTAGTGATGGCTCAAAGAACGGGAAGTGGGCGCAGCAGAGGTAGTAATTTATGATGAAGTCGAGCACGCGGGTCTCGAACGACGAAGGCGAGGGCCCAGTTTTTAAGCTATAGCCTCGCAGTGTTCGGCATATCGTTCTGTATGATGCTCTAAGCTCGGCATCCAATTCAAGGGCGTCTTGGTACGATCCATAGGAGTTGAGATCGTTGAGAAATTTAGCAATCGAGAGGCGCTGCGACCAGGTCTGACGGAGCGCTCTGGCGATAAACGTTTGCGTGTACTCCTCATCGCCCTTGGCTACAGGATCTTCAGTCAATAGTTGCTCGTCATCGAAATTTCCTGGCGGTTCGCAGTCAAAGTCTGACAGAGACAACAGCGGCGCGCCGCCTGAGACGATGCTTGCCTGTAGGCAAAGCTCCATAATGGTATTCCACAATCTCCGGCGCATCTCCGCAGCGAGTGTCGTTCGGTTCGGGAGGTGGGAAGGGTCTCTGTGGAGTCCCATGTATAGTGCTGTGCGGAGCAGCGCGCCGGCAGAGATCCAGGTCGAGTCACCTCCCACGTTGATGCATTCCCGTGCGATCATCAAAAGAACCCTGCTCTGCAGGGACTGAATATTTAACCGAGTCTTGAAGTCCGGATCCGAAAGCCAGGTGTGTGCCTCGTAAACCCATCGAACGGCGGAAGGTCTCATTGAGAAATAGTCATCATACGTGATTGCACCCAGCGCAAGAACCAACTTCAGTTGAACAGTAAACGCGATACTTGGTTTTGCATCCGTAACCCACAGCGCATCGTAATCGGTTTTGAAAGTCGGTATATGCAGGATGCGAAACGTCGTCTCGATCGTCCGTAGATAGCAATCGACCAGTTCATCTGCGACGCCTTTCGGGGGTAAATCTGAAGTCGGCGGCGTGGGCCATTGCGGCGTTCGCTGTGCTTTGATCACTCGCGCCAGCTCCTTGCACTTCTTGAGACTGGTGACGGCCTTGGAGTCTTCTTTGCGGATATGCGGCTCGATCATCTCAAAGACCTCGCGGAACTAACTGGGTCAGTACACGGACACATTGGCGACATGGCACGTACCATCGATGCACCTTGAGCCCAATGGCTCGGCCCAAACAGCCGACTCTTATGCATGACCACATTGCGACTAATCGCGTGCCGTCCATCATCCAAGCGGCTCTCGCGATTGATGTGAAAAGTCCCCGCTATCCCCGACGTCGACGTCTCGATACTAGGCCGTGGATCCGGACGCGGCGAGGAGCTAGTCCCCTGCGTGACTTTTGAGAGTTGCTCTTCCAATCGCTGAATTTTACTCCTCAGACTCTCGACTTCCGAAACGGCTGACTGGCTCGTGCGCGACCAGGAACCCTTTGAGCTAGACGGGACTGATCGCGAGACAGTGCTCGAATTTTGGGATACATTCGCGGTAGGGGGTAGCATCTCGACGCGGTTTGCTTGGGCCTGGGATTGAGCCGGTGCTTGTGGCGCGTGCGAAGTTTGCGCAACTTTGGCGAGATCCAGCTCCAGTGTATGCCTAAATCCGAGATGATGCTGCGGTCGCAAAACATTGTTGCTATCGTATACACACGGTTCGCTTTTCGATTTGACGCAGTTGCTGCAGGGGCTTTCGCGGTTGCATCTTATCTTGCGTCTCCGGCACAAAGTGCATGATCTGGGTTGTCAGCGAAGCTGTTCGTGTACGGTTTGCGCAGAATCTCTCACACTGCTGGCCTTCTCCGGCGACGCTCCGGCGCTGGTGCAGTTGGAGAGATCATCGCGAATCGTCTTGGCTCTTGGCTCGGCCTCGATCTCGCACAAACTCCGATCTATAAAGCGTCAGGTGAAGTGTTCATCCTCAAATCCGAAAGCGAAACCAGATGTTTGCGAAGGAAAAAAAGAAAAGGGTGAGCAAGAGCAGCTGGAGCTAAGCTGCTCGGACTTGCTGTGGAGAGCGCTGCGCTTTTGGTCCGAGTCGCTCGCCTTTTCCCGTCAACCTTTCCTGTTTGGGCTTATCCCCGATTGCTGGCTTAACCCCGTCCACAGCATATAAAAAAGTCGCTGTACAGATGGTATGAGGTGCATCGATATCTCATTATTGTTTCCAAAAACACACTTGATTCTTGAAATCTCTTTACTATATCAATTACTATGGCAGACAGAAACACAATCACGACACGTCCCTCCTCTTCCGACGTCGAGGCACACAAGCCCGCATCTCACACTCCCGGTACACCCAACTCCAACGAGAAAGCATCCACAGACAACTTCGGTCCAGCTCCAGATGGAGGTCTCAAAGCATGGCTCGTTGCAGCCGGTGCTGCCTGTACCATATTCTCGACTCTCGGCTTCGCCAACTCCTTCGGCGTACTTCAAGAGTACTATGCCGTACACCAGCTCCGCGGAGAGTCCGCGGATCGGATCGCCTGGATTGGCTCCCTGTCTGCGTTCTTCCAATTCGCAGCTGGCGGAATTGGCGGGCCACTATTTGATCGATATGGGGCGTGGGTAAGTACACCTCGTCGATACAGTAAATGAACATGCCCTAACAGCCTTGAGCACAGGTCCTCCGCCCCGCCGCAGTTGTGTATATTTTCGCCCTGATGATGACGTCCCTCTGTACAAAGTACTGGCACTTTATGCTTGCCCAGGGAGTCCTAGTCGGTATATCGACAGGCCTCCTGCAGTTTCCAGCAATGGCGGCAGTCTCTCAGTTCTTCGACAAAAAGCGTGCTGCAGCGCTGGGCATCGCAGTGGCAGGGTCTTCGGTCGGCGGCATTGTCTTCCCAATCGCTCTCTCCAAGATGCTTAACAGTTCCTCCCTAGGCTTTGGCTGGTCGATAAGAATTATTGCCTTCATCATGGTCCCGACAATGATCTTCTCGTGCCTCACGGTAACCGCGCGCCTACCACCACGAACAACAGCTTTCTTCATCGGCTCCGCATTTAAAAACACGCTATTCATGCTCATCTGCCTGTCATTCTTTTTCATGCTCCTCGGGATGTTCTCCCCACTATTCTTCATCCCCACCTACGCCGTCTCCCGCGGCACAGAACCAACTCTCGCCTCATACCTCGTGGCAATCGTCAACGGCGCAAGCACATTCGGCCGCATCATTCCAGGCATCCTCGCGGATAAATTCGGCCGCCTCAACGCCTTTGGTATTGGCGGAATCGCCACGGGGATCATTATCTGCTGCATGAACGAAGCAACCAGCACCGCGGGGCTCATCGTGTATTCCGTCATCTTCGGGTTCTGGTCGGGCACGATTATTTCGGGAGGGAGTGCGGCAATCACGCTGTGTGTGAAGCGGCCGCAAGAGTTTGGGACGTATCTAGGTTCGGGGATTGCGATGGTTGGGTGTGCAGTGCTTGTTGGCCCACCGGTTAGTGGTGTGCTGGTTGATAAGTATGGTGGGTTTTTGGAACTGGCGCTGTTTAGTGGGATTATCTGTACGTTTGGGGGTGTTGTTGCGTTGGGGAGTAAGATGGCTACCAAGGAAGGTCTATTTGGAAGGATTTGAAGATTTATTGAGATGAAGATTGTAATATAGCTTGGAGGTGATCAACTCCACTCATCATAAAAGCAAATTGTCTTGGCATTCCGATAGAAAAAGCCCGGGGACATCCCTGTTTCACTAAAAATATACTCTGCAGGTTTATCTCCGTTCAATAGTACAACAACGGCCGCCGTTTCAACTTTTGCTGGGCTCCAATTCGATTGGGAAGCAAAGCTCTAGCACGCAGCTACTTTAGGCTAAGGGGCTTTGGGGTACAAAGTGGATATAATCGTAGCTTCGGCAACATGATGGAATGATATCTGACGCACCATATTTAGGCAAACAGCGTCATCAGACAGGATATCCACCGATAGCTTATTTTGCTCGTACTCAACGCTCCTTGTGAGACCTCCTTCGGTCAGTATAATGGGATGTTGTAACTCGCGAATAGCCGTATCACATGTGAGAAGATAAAGGAGCGGTACTACCTTGGACACCACAGTCTGGACATTACATCTATAGTCACGCCTTCAAGTTTATGCCAGCTTGGTCGAGACCGTGTGCGACTATTCCCCTTAAGTGTGTGCACCGTGTAGTATGTTGATGTGTGCTTATTGGTGCTATTTCCGGTAGTTATTCTAGCCTCCAGGGTGGCACTCTCATGGTCCTCTCCTCCTGCATCAAATGTTTCCAGGCGCTTCAGTGCTTGGATTTGAGAATGAAGGAAGAATGCGTTGTTGTGGATCCTTCGTAAATATTACCCGATTTGGTACCCAAGACCTGGGGTTAAGTCTGTCTATTTGGGAAGCCTAAACGACGGGCGAGCGGACTTTGGAAGGCGTTTTCCACCCACCAGCGTGAATATCTGGTCCTATGGCCTTTTGGAAGTGCTTTCTAGGGAATATAGCGCTGCTGCGGATTTGAAAAATCTCCGAAAATGCTGTTGTTACGCCATGGTGAAGGCATTCAATCGGAAATATTCCGAGTTCCGTCACAATATATATCATCTGACAGGTATGTTCTTTTAAGCGTTGCACTCGCGTGACCGTCAACCTTAATGTAAGAGCCGTGAGACTAATAACTGGGCCCTCAATGGCTAGTCATAGGCAATAGAATATCCGCCGAAGTAATTATTTGACTGGTGAAGGACAAATCGGATAAGGATCAGGAAGCTTGGCACTGGCTTGGGAGTCAACAGCTTGCGCGACACAACTGGAGAGATGGTCGAAAATCATTCCAAGAGTAGCTACATACTCCGCACAGCCTGAAGAATGTGGCATTGTGGAAGGGAGCCAAAGGGTAAATCCAAGGCGAGTCCGGAGTAACGTGACTTGCTGGCCTGTGCCAAGAAACGGAACTTCCGATCCGCTTCCCACCTTGACTGGACTCTGGAGAACACTTGAAGTTCCGTGGCAAGAAATACCCGAGTGCGTGGTCATCCAGACTCAGCGATCTGTCATGAATACGGCTTTCGCTCCTGCCTTCTTGGCTCCGTCACGCAGATAATGGAACGCGCGACCATCGGGACTCGGTTGACCGACAGACGCGACCGTGATGGTTGACTAGGCTTGGTTTCTCTCTACATTCATTACACTTCTGGGTTATCTTGAAATCAACCTTTTCTTTTCTGAGAGCCTGAGGCTGTCATCACTGTGGGCTATCTAATAAAAAGCGATACATCTTTCGAATCCGTCGCCGCAGGTGCTGCTGTGGATCGTGTTGAGCCGGAACAAGCGCCAACGGTCCGCTAAGTTGCTTCTGGTAAACTGATCTCTTGCACTCGACAGTCCAAGTCGGCGCCTCATCAACTTGGTCTAGTCGATATTTGTTTTGCCACAAGAACGCCGCCATAGCTCGCTGCTTCCGAAACACCTTCGCCATCTCCAATGGTGTGATGCATTCTCTCGCCGTGGATATGACCTCTGCGCCTGTTCTCGTCACATACAACTCAGAAGAACAATGGACAACACCAGTGGTTCGATGTGCGAGATGGAGGAGGCAACAATTAGCGACAAGGTCAACCGGGACTTCCTCGAAGTCGCGGTGCAGCGCCATGCGCTCCATATCCTGGTCGGACAGCGTGACCGTGAGCAACATCTGGTGTAAGGGAATCGCGCTATCTGGCCCGTATAGGGGAAACGGCTCAGCCATTGCTGGTCCGATTGCTGACGGGCGGATAATGAGGACTGGAACAGGTGGTGGCTCACGGAGGAGGAGTCGCTCGGCTAGATGTTTTGCCTGAGCATACGGCCAAGCGTATCGATTGTCTGAAGGCAGTATAGATGGGTCTGCCCCTGGGAGCCCTGCGGCATCCATTTCTGGGTCCGAAACATTGTCCGGCGAGGGATAGGGCCGCTCCTCAACGAGACCTCCGGATTCGAGGAAACTGCTCACCGCTAGGCTCGAGAAATGGATGAAGAGCTGCAAGTTCTTGAATTTGGATGCGGCGTGGAACAGAGCTGTAGCGGTCTGACAGTTGTCTTGCAATGAATCTTCAAGGCTCTGGATGAGGGAGATGTTCGCAGCTGTGTTGATGACTGTCGTAACGTCGTTGCGCAATCTTTCGTGGACGGCGGCATCTAGCCCTAAGCTCGACTTGGACATATCTCCAGTTATGAATTCGACCTTGCCCGAGTCCAGGATATCTTCGATCTGCTCTGGCATGGTCACCTCCCACTTCCGTATCGCATCACCGATCGATTTGCGACACAATGCGTAGATCTTCTTTGTGGGCAACCGCAAAGCTAACTTGTACAGCAGACAACCTCCTAGGCTTCCTGTGGCCCCAGTCAGGAGGATGACCTGGCTCTCATATTGCCCAAGATAGCTTTTCGTTTCCGCTGAGTTATCCATCTTCTCCGTACTTTGAATCGCGGACAAGGAACTCGCTATTACCTTCTGAAAACGTCTCAGAAACGAGAGGAGGATGGTAGAGACGGCATTCTTTTACGAGAGAATGGAAGGACGTCCCAGTGCGCTGTGTTGCCTGTGAAAGAGTTTAATAGCGTGGGGGCTCCCTCGCACAAGGTGTGGTTACTCGTTATTATGCTTGAAGGGCGGCCAGAGAAGGCCGCCCGGGGGGTACAACGGACCAGAAGCTTTCTAGGGAAGACTGTTCATGTGTGACCCGAGGCTCTTGGACAGCTATTGAAGCAACGCTCTGCACAAGCTAATACCACTAACAGCCGGCTTAGTTTTGCCATATCTTGTGGTACAACCATAGATATGCGCTTTGCCGTGGTTTTGTTGGACAGGGCCGCAACTCACCTCTGCATTCAACCTGAGTTCTCACTGCCTCATGTTACCCAGCTCGGAGGCCGCGACCTGCACGACACTCAAGGTAGCCGACAGAGGCGAGGCGAAACATGAACTGCTGCACAATATAACCTTGCTCAGTCCTTCAGCGTGGGTTACCTGCATGAGCTGATGTTCTCTGCGTTCGTTGCACCCTGATCCCAATTCAGCGAGAAGGGACTGAAGATTGACGGATCCCATCCTCGTTTTTGGACATAATGCATACACATGACGACCTTGCGACCGAGGCGACAGAGCCTCCCACGTGCAATGTGCCCCCAGCTCAAGATAATTGCGGTATCCGGCGCACAAGCCTTCCCACAGCCCCCTATTCAGAGGGCGAGGTGGTGGAAGGTCCCCCACCTCTTGCCATTGTAGGAATGGCGGCGAGGCTTCCAGGGGGAGTCAACTCCATTCCGGACATGTTCGAATTCCTTCGAGACAAGAAGGATGGGTCGAGTGAAGTCCCTGCCTCTAGATTCAACGTGGACGGTTTCTACAATGACGCAGAATTTCCGTATTCGATGAGGACACGCAAAGCATACTTTCTGAGTGATGACATCGCGATGATGGATGCAACCTTCTTCGGCGCCTCGGAGTTGGAGGCTTCGGGAGCAGATCCCCGAGCAAGGCTTCTCTTAGAAGTCGTCTACGAATGCCTGGAAAACGCCGGAGAAATTGACTACCGCGGAAAGAATATCGGCTGTTACGTCGGAGCGTGGGGGGGTGATTGGTGTGAATTGACCCTGAAAGACGGACAGCAGCGCAATCCACTTTTAGGAGCTGCTGCGGGCAGTTTCTTTATCTCGAGTTATATTGCGTGGAATCTAGATCTCCATGGACCGAGGTAAGTTTCAGGCGGTATTATGGCAGCCTCCATTGGAGCTAAAGGGTTGACCGGCTGGACAGCATGACTATTGAGACCGCCTGCTCTTCCTCCATGGTTGCTTTACACGAAGCGTGCCAGGCCATATACTCCGGAGAGTGCACATCAGCAGTCGTCGGCGCCGCTAATCTGATACTTACTCCTACGTTGCACATAAACCTGGCTTCAAGCGGTGTTCTATCTACATCAGGACTCTGCAAAACATTTGACACTACTGCGGACGGGTTTGGACGTGGAGAGGCAGTTAACGCCCTTTTCATCAAGCGGTTGGACGATGCTATACGTGATGGTGATGTTGTTCGGGCGGTCATTAGAGCAACCTCGGTCAACAACGACGGACGAACCGCGTTACTGACAACTCCTTCTGCCGATGCACAGGAAGAGCTCATTCGAGCTGCGTATGCCAAGGCCGGCATTGAGGATATTGAGCGCACTGCATATTTCGAATGTCACGGTACAGGGACACAGGCCGGCGACACGACGGAAACCACGGCTGTCACAAGGGTATTTTCAGAGGGAATTCACTTGGGATCGGTCAGTATGCCCTGTTTTCTCGCACCTCTCCCATGACTTTTTGTACGCTTTGGGAGCTGACAGACTAAGGCAAAACCTAACTTTGGCCATTCTGAAGGGGCGTCAGGGATCACCAGTATGATCAAGGCAGTGATCTCGCTGGAAAACAAGATTCTTTTACCTCACATTCACATGAATGAACCCAATCCCAAGAGTAAGTGGGCCTAGACGACAGCCTTGTGAACCACCTCCCGATTCTAACGAGCAGTACAGTCCCATTTGAAAGTGCAAACTTGATTGTTCCGCAGGAATCCACCTCCTGGCCAGAAGGGAGAAAGGAGAGGATCAGTGTCAACAATTTCGGGGTGGGAGGAACAAACGTCCACGTGAGTATTTGCTTTCTCGCAGAGGTTGATTTGTAACAAAATTCAGAGCTGACGCAGCGAAGGTGATTTTGGATTCCGCATCCTCTCTAAGTCTGAGCCAAAAGGACGAAAACGTGTCGAATACTCAGCCACATCCTCGGATATTAGTTGTGTCTGCCAATAGTGAAAAGGCTCTTTCCCAACGGACGGAAAGCATCAAAGTTTACTTGGACAAGAACCCGCAGTCCCTAAGAGACTTGGCCTTTACTCTAGGGAAGCGACGAGAACGCCTGACCTACAGTGCCTTTGCTATTGCATCTGAGGGACAAGCGGTTGGACCATTCAATGCTGGCCCAGCTGGCTGCCAGGTCGCCCCTGATGTTACTTTTGTCTTCACCGGACAGGGAGCACAGTGGCCTGCCATGGGAAAGGCATTGATTGATTCCAATGAGATATTTCGTGCGACTATTCAGCGACTGGATCAGGCACTCCAGAGACTTAGCCACCCTCCGACATGGACACTGGAAGGTTGGTTGTTTTCTTCCCTCCGACGGCTGTTAAGAGAATGGACCTGACATGGTATAAGGTCTCCTATGTACGGATGGTAATCGCGAGCAGCTTGACCGAGCGGAACTTGCACAACCACTTTGCTGCGCTCTTCAAATAGGTCTTGTTGATCTACTTGCAGACTGGGGAATCGCTCCAACATCGGTGATCGGACACTCAAGCGGTGAAATAGCTGCAGCGTATGCCGCTGGAGGGCTTACAGCTGAGGCTGCGATCATGGTGGCCTATCACCGAGGAGATTCACTCAGAAAAATCCAAAGACGGGGCGGTATGGCGGCTGTCGGACGTGGTCGGGAGGCGTTGACACCCTATCTCAAGGATGGTGTTCTTGTTGCATGCGAAAACAGCCACCAGAGTGTTACCCTGTCCGGTGACTATGACAAACTCACTCAGATTGTCGATAAAATCAAGGAGGACGACCCGGACACGTTGTGTCGTCTGCTTCGCGTTGACAAGGCGTACCATTCACACCATATGTCGGACGCCGCGGACAGCTACGAGGCAGCGCTTCAGGCACTCTGGGTGAAGGGGACCTCGTCAATGATTCCCCTTTTCTCGACGGTAAACGGGACTCAAATAACCGATCCTGCTCTGCTGAGCGCCCGCTATTGGCGCCAGAACCTGGAGTGTCCTGTTCTTTTCTTGACCGGGGTTCGTTTGCTGCTGGAATCGGACGAGGAGGAGAAATCCCGGGTATTTGTTGAGATCGGTCCACATTCGGCATTATCCGGACCCCTGAGGCAGATCCTCTCAGATCATCCGCGTGGCGGTTCCTCTACGTACATACCATCGTTGGTGCGAGGAGAAGACCCCGGAACCTCATTGCTCTACACCACTGGTACTCTGTACAACTTCGGTATACCTGTGGACCTTCATACTATCAATGGGGAAGGCAGTCTTCTTGTGGATCTGCCCCCGTATCCCTGGCAGCATAATACGAGATACTGGAACCAGGGTCCTGCAGTGGAGGCCTGGAGATTGCGTCAATACCCCCATCACGAGTTATTGGGATCTCGGGTTCTGGGGTCAACGGACGCAGAACCCTCATGGCGCAATGCTTTGGCGCTTGATGATGCCCCTTGGCTTTATGGGCACAGAGTGATGGGGAAATCATTGTTCCCGGGCGCGGGGTATATCGCGATGGTTGGAGAGGCGATTCAGCAAATTTCAACGCCTCCTGCCCAAGCGTATCAGGTCAGTCATCTGCTTCTCAGACACGCCCTTTTCATGGATAGCAACGAGTGTGTGGAGCTCGTTACCAACTTGCGGCCTGTTCGTATCTCGGATATTGAGGATTCGCGATGGTACGACTTCTCAATTACGTGTGTGCAAAGCGGAGAAACAACACGGCTCTGTACAGGTCAAATCAGGGCAGTCCCAGAGTCGGCTTTTTCTGAGGTGCCTCTCGCACCTAGTACACGCCCGACGAGGGCAGTGGATGCAGCAACTTGGTACAAAGCACTACGGACGATTGGATTGGACTATTCGCGGGAATTCCGTGGCCTGGATGAGGTGTACGCAGACCCTGTACAATACGAGGCCATCGCTAGGCTTAAAACCGCAGAACTATCCGCAAGTCGGTATGTCATGCATCCAACGACCTTAGATCGATGCTTACAGGTGATGTCTGTTGCAATCTTTCGGGGGCTCACACGTAATATGAATATCCGATGCCTTCCAGTTCTGCTCGAGGATGTCTTTGTTGGCCCGGAGCCAGCTGAATTGCGTATTCATGCCCAAGCAGAACCACGGCAGGGCAATTTCCTTAACGGACAGCTCAATGCCATGTCAGATGGGAATACTAAACTTTCGGTCAAAGGTGCGCGACTACACATTTTCGCTGACGATGGCTCTCTGGAGCAAGAGAGCAACTTAGCCGCTAAAACCGTTTGGATGCCTCATATCGATTTTATACCTGCCTCGGTCATGGATAGATCACCCCTGGAAACGTTCCCAGAAAAGGAGCTTCTCACTCGGGTAGTTAATCTATACATAACAGAGACGGCGTCCCGCGTTCTCCATATGGACCCTGTCGATGACTATCTCAAGAAATACAAAGCCTGGTTGGCTGGACAGCACACCAGGATACGGAATATAATGCCCTGGCGTTTTTCGGATCTGGGATACGCTACAAACTGCCCGTTCGACTCGTCTGACAGCACAAATATGATCGAATGGACGGAGAAGGAGATTGACCGCGGTGACTACCCGTCGTTGGTTCCGGTATCTGCCTGCATGCGGCGAATAACGAAAAACATCACTGAGATCTTTGCGGGAACACGCAAGCCGCTATCAGTCTTGATGGAGGATGACGTACTGAGGAATGTGTATGATTCCCTCTTGGGCCTCGATAACTGTGTTCATTTCTTCGGTCCATTGGGCCACTCGAATCCGAGACTCAGGGTCCTCGAAGTTGGGGCTGGTACGGGTGGCGGCACGGCTACGTTTTTGGACTACCTGCACTTGCCAGATGGGAGCCGCCTGTACTCGCAGTATACCTTTACCGACATTTCTGCAGGGTTCTTGACAGCCGCCAAGGAGAGGTTTGCGTGGAGGGATGCCATGGACTTTGCAGTTCTGGATATCACGAAAGATCCCGCCGAGCAAGGGTTCAGACTACAGAGTTATGATCTGATCCTTGCTTCTAACGTATGTACCTTTTCCACTATCCAGGGCGAATGATACTGATCGCTCACTTGGCTAGGTCATTCACGCTACGCCGAAGCTTAGTCAGTCGTTAGCCAATATAAAATCTCTTCTGGCTCCGGGTGGGCGTTTGTTTCTTCAGGAGCTGTGTGGAGGTAAGTGTAAACCCAATTCACTTCCTTCATGTGTGGTGGAAGCCTAATCATGGAGCATTTGCCGATTAGAACGAAGAGAGGCAGAGTACATATTCGTAAGTACACACCCAACAAGTTTTCGCACTCCGCTGACATTCGGTCAAGGGCCTACTGCCCGGCTGGTGGGTTGGCGAGAATGACCGGCGCTCTGAGAGGCCTTATGTGTCTGTTGAGCGCTGGAAGGAGGAGCTAAAAGTTGCGGGCTTTGACGACGTCGAGTTCACGATTTATGACCAGCGTGGCATGATTGTAAGCCTGGTAGTGAAAGCTCCATTACCCGCCGACCTAACACGCAGTGTAAATTTCCTCGTTCCCGAGAAACACTCCCAGTGGGTCGTGGATGTCCGAAATCATTTCGAGCAGGAGGGGTATCAGGTGAAAATGTGTTCTTTAAGCCAGGCGCCGTCGTTGGAGGGCAATATCATCTCGCTTTTGGACGCAACCCACGCCTTTCTCTACGATCTTGACCCAGAAGAGTTCCAACCGCTAATGGATTGCATCCGAGGACCCAACGTGAAGCACGTACTCTGGGTCACCAAGTCATCGCAGATAACCTGCAAAGATCCCCGCCATGGGCTGACACAGGGCTTTATCAGGGCTTTTCATGGAGAATTTTATGCCGACGGCGCAAGCGCCGAGATTTTCGAAATCGACAATTTTGACACACAGGCGATTCCTCACTTGTTGAAGGTTTACGAACAGGCTGGCTGTACGAATTCATCTGGAGAGCCGAAGCGAGATGAGTATGCTCTTCACAAGGGGATGGTACATGTATCGAGATTTCACTCGACAACAATCGACAGAGAGCTGCGGACACCAGCAGATCACGACTCTCCGAGAAGGCTCGGTCTCGAAACAGCAGGGCTCCTAGACTCCTTCTTCTGGAGAGAGGATGTGCCTTCTTCTCCTGGAGCGGCAGAA
Source organism: Aspergillus pseudodeflectus (assembly GCF_044049435.1). Lineage (NCBI taxonomy): Eukaryota > Fungi > Ascomycota > Eurotiomycetes > Eurotiales > Aspergillaceae > Aspergillus > Aspergillus pseudodeflectus. Next base: position 198,066 of record NW_027263821.1, on the reverse strand, counting down.
GTTCGCCTGCAGGTGAAATACGTGGGGCTGAACTTCAAGGACATCATCACCGCCCTTGGACTCATCGCGTCACCAGATCAGCTTGGGCTAGAAGGCACTGGAGTAGTGGAGTCGGTGGGCACTGGCGTGTCTCATGTCCGACCTGGAGACAAGGTAGTGTTCTTCGGGCCAGGCTCCTTCGCAACCCATCTTACCATGCCTGCTATTCAAGTCTATCCTCTTCCAGATGGCTGGTCGCTTGAAGAAGGGGCGACATCTCCGGTTGTCGCGATAACCGCCGGCCAGTGTCTAAATAACTTTGTGAAATTACAGCGCGGTCAGACTGTTCTGATCCATTCTGCATGTGGTGGCGTTGGACTAGCAGCCATTAGGATATGCCGAGTCATAGGCGCCGAGGTAAGCCCGGCCATGTCCCTTACTTCCACCTGTACTCAAGGTCATAGATCTATGCCACCGTAGGAAACGAAGAAAAGGTTCAGCATTTGATGGAAACGTTCGGCATCCCGCGCTCACGCATTTTCAATTCGCGAGATGCCTCGTTCTACGATAACTTGATGCGGGAGACGCGAGGCCGAGGAGTGGACTATGTCTTGAGCTCTCTTAGCGGGGAGCTGCTTCGGACATCGTGGAAATGTGTGGCCCCTGGAGGAACAATGTTCGATATCAGCCGACGAGATGTCCTGGCCGATGCCATGCTTCCGATGAAGGGCTTCAAGGACCGCAAGTCGTTTATTACATTAGATCTCACGGAGTACATGGATGGCACCAGCGGGGACCTACCTAATTTGTATGCCGAAATCTCTACAATTGGCTGCTGATGATAACCTTTTCTTTAGCAACGAAAGCGTGAAGCAGGGGCTTATCGGGCCTATCACTCCAGTAACCTCCTATGACGCTTCAGAAATTTCTGCGGCCTTTCGACATATGCAGACTGGTCAGCACATGGGAAAGATTGTTGTGCGGATGCCGGATTCCCCGGGAGAGCTTGCTGCAAGAGAGACTCGGGCAGAGGTGAGATTCTCGCCAGATCATGCATATCTGCTTTCCGGCGGTGTGGGCGGGTTGGGGCGTGCCATCTCGCACTGGATGGCAGAGAAAGGTGCTCGTTGTTTGGTTTATCTGTCACCCAGCGCAGGTGTATCCGACGCACACCGACCGTTCGCAGCGGAGCTCAAGTGTCAAGGATGCGAAGCGATATTTGTTCCGGGAAGTGCAGCAAAACTCGCTGATGTCCAAAAGGCCATCTCGTTGAGCCCGAAGCCGATCAAAGGAGTATTTCAGCTTGCTCTCGCCTTGCAAGTAAGTTTAGCTTCATAGATCTGAGGAGGCAGGCTTTTGACAAACTCCCTCCTAGGACCGAACGCTTGAACGCATGTCATATGAAGACTGGAGAGTGCCTCTGATACCCAAGGTCGATGCCTCGTGGAACCTGCATCAAGCCCTCGAGGCTACCCCACTGGACTTTTTCGTCATGTGTGGATCTATTGCAGGTGCGCTTGGGATGCTTGGGCAGTCCAACTACGCGGCGGGTAATACATATCTTGCCTCTCTTGCGAGGTATCGACGGTCTCTTGGGTTGCCCGCTTCGCTTCTGGATCTCGGCCCTGTTTCGGACATTGGCTTTGTCGCGCGAAATCCGGAGCTGATGAAGATGTTCGCCGGAAAATTGGAATGGCGATTCATTCAAGAACAGGAACTGCTGGATTCGATCGAAGTCTTGATTGGCCGATCGCTGTCACCCTGCAAGCCGCCAGCTGGGCCGGAGGGAAGCCTTTCCGACCCCCACTATCTCGCACTGGGGATAGTAACGGCACCCTGGCTTCGCAAGCGCGGCGACAGCCGCATCTCGATCCTTGTCAACCGCGCAGAGAGGGAGCAGAAGAGCGCTCCAACCCCCGACGACGTCGGCGACTTTATCGTGCAAGTCGAGGCCAACCCGGTAATCCTCGACGATCCATCGACTGAGGAGTTCCTCATTGAGAAACTCGGAACGATGATCAAATCGCCGACGCAGAAGGCTGCGACGAAAAAGGTCGATTTGAAGGCTCTTTCCATCATCGCGATTGACTCGCTGGTCGCTATTGAGGCGCGAGCGTGGGCGAGGAAGCGGCTTGGGGTGCAGATCAGCTTGGCGGACATTACTGCGGCCGGGACTGTGAAGGGGCTGGTGAATTTGGCGATTGGTGAGCTGAAGAAGCGGCATCAGATAGCGTAGATAGCTGATTAACGATTCAACGAGTTGTGTTGTATCTACTCCCGCCTGATGTGGGGAAACTGTGTTTTCCGACGGACGCGCGATTCCTCCACGGTTCCCCTTTCCCCTTTCCCCTTCCCCTTCCCATTCACCATGACCAGCATTACCAGCGAAACACCGTCTGCTCGCCCTTACCGCTCGCACAAGGTGCCCGCCTGCGACTTTTGTCGGAAGCGGAGAAGTCGGTGCACCCAGGAGCTGGCCGACCAGCCATGTCTGCTGTGCCGCATGCACGGCGCCACCTGCTCCAGGGCGCCCGCCGCCAGCCCAAGAACCATCGATGAACCCAGGCCCACCCCGATCGCAAAGAGGCGACGCATCTCAAAAGGCATCCCGGACCAACAGGCATCATCTGTGCCACTGCCGCCCGCAACGCCAGGGCCATCGCGCAATTCCCCACCCGGAGACCGTCACGCACCAACCCCGACACCGGAGTTCACCCAGAACAACAAAGCATCCAGCCAGTCCAGGCACATTGTGGGACCGGCCATGGCGCGCGATGCACAGGTTCTGGAGCGATGCATGTCGTCGATCTACAATACAGCTGTTTCCTATGCCAGGCCCAACCCTTACAGCGTCTATTCCGACGACACGCGGAATCCGGTTGTCTACATGAAGGTGCCACGACAACGGGGCGCTGTGCCTTCAGGGAACGGTACTGCTGGGTGGAAGCAATTTGAGGCCATGGAAAAGGTTGTTGAGCCGTTGGGGCCTGAGTTGTGTGCTGTGTTTGTGTCCTCTCTCGATTCCCTTGGGGTGCACTCTCTGATCATGACTGTAGCTACTTCAACAACATCCACCCCCCGTTCCCCATCCTCGACGAAAAGACAGTTTTGGAAGCTTACCAGCAGGATGGCCTCCCGCATACCCTCGCCTGTGAAATCTATGCTGTCTCGCTGATCCTCTGGAAACGCTCCCTAGCCATCGCTGCCACTCGACGTCCCGCGCCGGACATTAAATATATGTGGAATCTGACAGTCAGCGCGATGAATGATGACTTTCTAAGCCCCAACTTCTCTACCGTTCTTGCCTGCATTTTGGATCTTCTCGGTCGGCCGATCACATCTATCACATACAATGCTGTCAATGTCGGTCGCGTTGTCGCCCTGGCGCAGAGTCTGGGCTTGAATCGGAATCCGGCCAGCTGGGGACTTGATCGTCGGCAGAAGAGCCTGCGGATACGGACATGGTGGGGGATCTTGATACATGATCAATGGTATGTTGCTCGCCCACTGGTAGGAAGACATGCTAACAGGGATAGGGCGAGCTTGTCTCACGGGACCCCTCCGCATATCCACCGGTCGCAGTGGGATGTACCTCTACCAGATTCAGACTCTCTACTTGTCGACCTGCCAATTGGTCAGAGACTACCCCCCGATGCACGGGTACAAGGAGGTCACTCTTTTGTTGCATTATGCTCTCTGACCACTATCCTGGGACAAATCCTGCCGTTGATCTATGCTCTCGAGAGTCAGTCATTGGATCACTCTTTTAGAACATTGCGACGACACGAAACAACCCTCAACGAGTGGGAGGAGGGTTTACCGTCGTGGCTTCGGCCCACATCCCCGGCATTCGAGCGTAAGGCTGCCGGGGCGCTCAATCTACAGCTCTCATTTCTGGCGGTCAAGCTCTGTCTCGCAAGAATGGCCTTATTGGTAGGTGATTCGAATCCTACATATGCCCAGTCTAACACTCAACCAGGAGATTCACCGATCGAGCGAGCAGACAGCCGAAGAAGACAAATTATACTACAGGTCACGATGCCGCAAAGCCGCACGAGCTGTGATAGACTTTACAACGACTCTCTCAGAGGATGAGATAGATGCCTTCTGGCTACCGTATACCGCGTACCACTTCACATCTGCAGCGACAATGACCCTCCGCTGCGCCCTCGAAGCGGAAAGCGCAGATACCGCGCAGGAATGCGTAGCCAGCGCAAAGAGCCTCATTGACTTTCTTCGGCAGATGAAAGGCGAAATGAATTGGGATCTGGCCGATATATGCCTTGGGCAGTGTGAGGCTGTGGTTGATAGATTATGCGACACGAATAATCTCGACATGTGGAGAAAGAACCCACCTGGACAGCACGCAAGTGAGAGGGCGCAGCAGGGCAATCAGCACCCATCGACAGCGCCGTTTCCAACACCGGCAGACACAGTGCCCTCCGATGGGCATCCAGACGTACAGCTACAGGCTACTATGAGTTACGGTAACTTGACTGACCAGGTCAATCCTGATTATCTTCAAACGTTCATGACATTTGGGTCCATGCCCGGCATGGTCTCCGACTATCCTGCGTTTCCGGATCTCTGGCAGATGCCTGATGTGGATGCCTATGATTTACGCACATTCCCATAACGTGGGGGCAACAACAATAAACGTCTTGCTTTACAATCAAAGTACATATCGGAAGCGGGGGTTCTAATTCAGTCAGTATTTGGATGCCAATGCAGGTGATAGGTGGATTAACCTCAAAATCTGTCAGGTCTCCCAACTCTTCACCTTCCACTGTCGATGGATTAGCTGCAGCTGCCGCATCTCTCTGCTTGTTTCGACGGATCAACAGAAGCCGCAGGCATACGGCCAAAACAGCTTGTGCGGATGAGCAGGACAAGATGACCTTGCACCCCGTCTGGTAGATGGGTGCCTCCTCCGCCAAAAATGCATGTGGACCGATAATGTTACCAGCACAGTATGCCAGGAACACGAGCGCAACACTAGTGACACGCTTCGTGTACCCACCAAGATTCGTGGCTGGCATCTGCAGCGCCAGAACCAGCGAGCAGACGTACGCTCCGACGATGTAGTAACCGAACAGGACGCCGACTTTCTGCGTCTCGTGGGAAAGCTTCCACATGATGCAGACGCCGATGATAGTTGGGATGAGATAGGCGAACATGACAATCGTACGACAGTTTGGAATCCGCGACGCGATGAATGTCCCCGAAAGTACCCAGACCAGCTGGAACGCACCAAAGGGGATGCCCAACGCAACAGTCGTGAGAGGATCTCCTGTGAGACCTTTGATGATAAGCTTGCTGAAACTAGCGATACCACCGTTGATCGTCTCGTTGAGCAGCATGAAGAGGAACAGGATCCAGACTTGCGGGTCGACGAACGCCTCCCGGATCTGGTACCACTTGATCTGGTGGTTGAGGATACCCGTTCGAGCGAGCCGGCCGCGTCCGACGAGAAGGGCCTTGTCTTCGAGGGTGAATTGTTTGGCCGAGAGGATATCGTCCGGGAGGAAGACGAGCATGACGATTCCCCAGAGTACGGTGATGCCGCCGAGGATGAGGAAGATGGCTCGCCAGACGGCGATGGTGTTGATTTGCCCGATGCCAAATGTTAACAGGCCGCCTGTCAGTAGCAGTTAGCAAAAGTCCCAAGAGTGTAGGGCATTTGTTTGTTGACATACCAACCATCGCCCCCAACCCATTACACGAATAAAACACTCCCGCACGAAACGGCTGCTCAGCCCGCGTATACCACATGCCCACAATCATCATGAAACAATTCGTAATGGGCGCCTCAAACACCCCCAGCAGGAACCGACAAATCGCCATCCCCGTAAAATTGCTCGACGCAGCAGTAATCATCAACATGGCGCCCCACGCAATAATATTTCCCGAAACAACCTTCGCCATCCGCGTCTTCTGCGCCAGGAACGTCCACGGATACTCTGCCACTAAGTATGCAAAATAGAAGATACTCGCCAGCCAGCTGTACTGCTCGCTGGTCATGTTCGTTGACGGGAGCAGGTCGAAGACGGCCGAGTAGGCGAGGGCCGATTTGTCGATGTATTGCAGCATGTATGTCCCCGCGAGCAGGGGGAGGAGGCAGAGGTCGACCTTGCGGACGAGGGCTTTGTTGCGGGATTCGTCTGACAAGAATTGGCTGAGGTCTTCGGTTGTGAAGCCGTGTTGGCGCAGGAAGACTTCGCCTTGGTCGAGGTCTGTTACTGTTCCGGGTTGGATGTCTTTCTCTGGGGTGGGATCCTCGGTGTGAGGGGCTTTCTCAGCGTCGTGGACTTCTTGTGGGTGAGCCATATTGGCGGATTAGAAGATAGGTTAAGTTAGAGGACAAAATAAAGGAAGCAGAGTCAGAGACATTGTGTAGTTGGGGTAATCCGGGGAGGATTTTATAGCCGTCCGCTATGGCTGTGGCGTCTGCTATCTGGGCAGCGAGATATGTACGAGATAACACCCCCTCAGTTTGGAGATCATCATGATAGCTTATCTGCGAGCGGGGAACTGATAGAGTTGTGTTTTCCGATGGTCAACTCTCTCTATATTTGATCATCGACTTACGCTGTTGAAATCAGGCTGGCTGTATAACGCTGGGATGCATGCAATTGCTTTCTACCTTTTCTACAACAGCTCCACAATAGTCCCTCTCCATACAAGCTTGCGCATTATTGTAAGAGTTGAAGAGGTATGGAGCCGACTCCACCAAGCTCACCATCGCGACCCTCTTTTCCGACATGTCGACCTACTCCAACGGACTCTTCCCGAGCACCGCAGATTGGAGGATAAGAAGAGCACTCCCCTCGTCATCGGGTCTACTTTTGTCGCCGATATATTTACCCCCTTCAAATTATCGAACGACAAACTTTACGAGAAGAAACGAACACAAACATGGCTGACCAACGTCCTTCGGTAACCCTCCCCCAGGGCAAAGTCATCGGAATCCAAATCAACGATGACTTCCCACAACCCGTCGACGCATTTCTGGGGATCCCCTACGCGCAGCCTCCAGTTGGTGACCTGCGCTTCCGCCCCGCGGTCAAAGTCGCGCCCTCAACAGAGACAGTCGACGCCTCGAAATATGGCCCTATAGCACCCGGAAAAGCCCTCCTGCAAACAGGCCCAAAGCTCGAACAAAGCGAGGACTGCCTCACAGCAAACGTCTTCCGCCCTAGCAACCCCAATGGAAACGACAAACCCCTCCCCGTCGCAATCTACATCCACGGCGGCGCATTCAACCGCGGGTCTGCATCGATGCATAACACGGCGCCAATGATCGCGTGGTCCGCGGAGCCGTTTATCGCCGTGAGTTTCGGGTATAGACTCGGTGCGTTGGGGTTCTTGCCTTCGAGCGTGAGCAAGGATGAGGGCGCACTGAATCTGGGGCTCCGCGATCAGGTCCTCCTTATGGAGTGGGTGCAGGAGAATATTAAGTCCTTCGGCGGGGATCCGGGGGCTGTTACGCTTGTTGGGTTGTCGGCGGGGGCGCATTCGGTAAATACATCCCATTCTCAATATCCCTTAAGTATATCGTGGAAGGGGGTGTGTAGCTAACAACAGCAGATCGGCCACCACCTCCTTAACTACAACGGCGTGGATAAACCGCTCTTCCACCGCGTAATCATCGAATCCGGCGCGCCCACATCCCGCGCCGTGCGCCCCTACAACGCCTCCATCCACGAAGCCCAATTCGCCGACTTCCTACACGAAGTCGGCTGCCCGCCCTCCCTCCCGCAAAACGAAATCTTCCCCTTCCTCCGCTCCCTCCCCACGGAAACAATCACATCAGCACAAACCGCCGTCTTCGACAAATACAACCCCTCCCTCCGCTGGGCCTTCCAGCCCGTCATCGACGGCGACCTCATCCCGCGCGCGCCGCTCGATGCATGGCGCCAGGGTCTCTGGCACAAGGTACCCATCCTAACGGGGTTCACGACCAACGAGGGGACGATGTACGTTGATAAGACCATGGATGAACCGGCCGCATTCCGGGCCTTCTGGGCGGAACTTCTACCTGCACTCTCGAGCGAAGATCTCGATACGATTGAGCGGCTGTACCCGGATCCGTCTACGCACCCCGACTCACCGTATATTGAGACGAGAACGGGACATGGACTGGGATCGCAGTATAAACGTATCGAGGCGGCGTATGCGCACTATGCATATGTTGCGCCCGTTCGACAGACGGCGGAGTTTGCTTCGGCTCAGAATCCAGCGTCTGTATACTTATATCACTGGGCGTTGCCGCGGACTGTCGTGGGTCGCGCGAACCATGCGGATAATATGTACTACGAGACGTATAACAAGGCCATCACGAGTATCTCCGAGACACAGAAGAAGCTTTCGGGTGTGCTGCATGCGTATCTGACTAGTTTTATCGTGTCTGGGGATCCGAATGGAGTCCGGGGTGAGTTATATGGTGATCGACCGATTTGGGGCGTTTATGAGCCGGACACGCCGAAAGTGCTGGTGTTTGGGGAGGGAATCGAGGAGCTTGTTGGTGGGGAGAACCGTGGGGATGGGGTTGTTGCGGAGTTTGTGGGTGATACGTGGGCGAGGGGGGATACGGGGGAGACGGAGTTTTGGTGGGCGAAGGTCGAGGTTTCGCAAGTTGCGTGATCAGCTAGGATCCGTAGTTACTCAAAGTTAGATACTCTGCCCATCAAGGTATGGCGTAGCATGTTAACCATGGGTTAAAACAACTGATGATGTTATTTTGCGGTTGGAAACCTCTTGGCGTTACGTCAACAGATGTGAGACTCTGTATATCTAAACCTATGGACACACCATATCGGTAGTGTTCGGATCAGGTTTCAAGAGTGATCCATTTGTTGCTCCTGTGAGGCAATGATAATAGTCAATATCCTGATGACTGAGGTAAACTACTGTGGCTGCCAGCTGAGAAAGTTCCATCCTACGAGGGCATTACTCTTCTCATAAATGTGGTGAGTTTGTTCTTAAGATACCAAAACCACATACAACTAACACACTTTTAACCTAAATATTAGCTGCCATGATGGCAGTGTTGACCTGCTCAAGACCTGCATCGAGGGACGAGGTCCAGCAAGAACCCATCCTTTCGCGGTGTGCTCCGATTACATGCCTATCAAGCTACCCTCATCTCAGTCGTAGGTAGCTATCAAATGAATCACTCTTGAGACCTAGACTCGTCCAACCACAGTAGTAAACCGATGCGATAACAATGCCGGATGCCGCCAGTGTGTAGCCGGATCAGGATGCCCGAATGCGTCATGCCACGTATCGGTTTCGTCCACCGGCCAGATTTGATACCGAAACTCCTCAGCGCCGGGTATAGTGGGATGTACCATGTCGATTCTTGCAACTTTGACCCCGACACCTAGTGCTCCCTTTAGGATCGGCTCCTCAATAGCTTGATAGTTTGATCCGCCGTATGGATTGTATTGTTCGGGAGGCGGCGGCGATAGCAGAGTGACTATCCCGTTGTCTCGTGCGATATGATAGGCGTACATGGCAGATGCGCCTTTCATATACCTGGACCATCCTTTTGGCGATTTCATCGAGCGCAGACACTCCGGGTGACCGTGAACCATTAGAGGCCCCATGGCTGTTGTTAATGTCTGCATTCCATGTCTATCCGCCCACGCCTGTGCCAGTTGACGGGGTATCCCACTCCACATAACCTGACGTCCAGGCTGCCATGCATCCGTATGGAACCGGATGTCTATCTGCGTCGCGTCCTGGACGGTAAGAAGGTCATGGAAAAGTTCAATGATGTTTGGTGAGCACATATGGATGCTGTTCGGCTGCCAGACGTGTAGACATATTGGAGCATTTCATGGTAAATGAATATCGGTATAGAGAGCGGATCATATTTAAACCAGGTATACGTATATGGTGATATCACTTTCACATGGATATTAAGATCGAAGATTCGGTCCATTGCCGATTCACTTTTAGGCACTCACAGAACTTCTCATGCACGCCTCACACCTTTTTTAATTTATTTTCATTAAATTACAGAAACAAAGACATTTATCCTTTAAGTTATGCTAGAGAGTGATTACATGGACTGTGGAAAGATATATATAAAAAAAGTAGTCAGTGAACCCGCATGTCTTGGAGTATAGAACATCACGACTCGCTCTAAGTTTGCGCTTCATAAGGACCATCCACGTGTTGCAGACCACGTTCTAGCCCCTCACCTGAAGCTCCAGCCTTTTGAGAAAGGTAGATAGGCTGCGGGGTCGAAGAATTTCAAACCAGACTTACCCTGATTTCCCCGTTCAACAACTTTGAAGGACGTATAATCGGAGTCGACCTCGGAATCGAATCAATGTTTGCAATCACATAATGGCTTAGCTATCAGTAAGTGAGTGATAAAGGGGCGTCTTCGAACCATGAATCCTTCCATATAGGGTGCTGGGCACTATCTGTACTGTGAGTATTTTTGCCCTCCGATCGTTATGCCACTGCGACGAATACGCGAAATATAGCTGTTCCATGAGCTGTCAAAACACAGCTCAGAGCTAGAACCCTATAACAACGTGAAGAAGACTAACATTTGCATCGCGTTTGGAACCAGTCATAACAATGACAGGATGAGTAGATCGGTACCATTCAGCCTCTGCTGGAGCGCTCTCGGTATGTGCGGGCCGGACTGGCGAAGCCCCGCTACCGTGGGTCATGGCGCCTCGTGTTCTGCAGCCTGATGATGCCATGAGGCGCAGCTAGTTATGGGAGAATGGTGATATCCATGTCGTTGCGGAAACTGCGGCGGCGCCCTGCCCGCAGAGGCGCCCGCTAGCCCGCATTCCCCATGATATACATACACATCAGCCGCAGCGCTTGGAAAGCAACAGCGGCCGAAGAACCATAATACACATAATCAGAAGGATAGACAAGACAACATGGCCCCGCAGACTGCATCAAATCCAGACGAAGTGCTCGTGATTCGAAATGTCACCCCCAATATCGTCACGCTCAGCTTACCGTTTTCACCGTTTGGGGGCGTCAAGTTTGGAGGCAGGGGGACGTTGGGTATGTTTCCCTCTTTCCCTTCAACCATGCCAGATTCGAGTAGTATAGCTGATGTCTCGCGTTTATGTTATAGTCCGCCTAGCAACAGGCTCAATCGCCGTCTTCTCCCCAGTCCCTCTAACACCCCGCGTCCACGAAGCAATCACAAATCTAGGCGGCCAAATCAAATACATCGCCGCGCTAAACATCGAACACCATCTGCACCTAACAGCCTGGAAAGACGCCTTCCCCGCCGCCGAAATCATCGCGCCGGAAGGACTCTGGGAGAAACGGCAGGCCGTGGCCGAGTTCAAGGATACCGCGTTCACGCATATATTCCGGAAGGATGATCAAGAACCTCCAAAAATCTCATCCGAATTCAGCGCAGAGTTTGTAGTCGAATACGTCCACGGCCACCAGTCAAAAGAACTCGTCTTCCTACACACTCCATCAAGAACACTCATCGAAGCAGACCTCGTCCTGAACCTCCCCGCGACGGAGCAGTACTCGCGCACAGGCGAGAGCGCCGCATCTGGTCTTCTGAACAGACTCTTAAAACCACTAGCCTCGACGGAGATGTCGGCGTTCTGGCAGAAGAAGTATGTGTGGCATGTTTCGGCAATGGCGGACCGCAAGGCCTTCGGGGCGTCGGTGCGAAGAATTGCGGCGTGGGAGTTTAACCGTATTATTCCGTGTCATGGGGATGTTATTGAGGGTGGGGGGAGAGAGGTGTTTTGTACGGTTATGGAGAGGTTTTTGACTGCTTTCTGATTGCTTTTGAACTTTGGGAGTTTTGCCTTGGTAGATATGAATCATGGGTTGTCTGTCGAGAGGAATCACAGTTCTTCAGATACACTGGCCGCCAATGGCTGCAGCAGACCTTTGTAGCTTCAAGTAGATCTAAGGACAATACTGGAATAGGCCATCTACAGCGCAGTCTGGCCCTTCAAAGCGGAGCATATTGTGATTGTAGATGTGGAGTTCTTTTGACAGGATACTTGGATATAATATTATCACCACGGTGATCTTATCAGCTCAAGCTTTATCTGGTTTATCAGTTATCTAATCAGTGGATCTGCTTTGGAGTACTACAATAGTAGTATCCATCCAAGTGCATCTCCGTCGGATAGGCAAGGCTTATCAATGATAGGCTGACAGTCAGAGCAGCGCGAATTCCGCCAATAGAAACCGGCGTTCTCCGACGGAAAGCACCCCTCCATCCCCCTCCTCCTTGCAGACACAACCCCTCCCCCTCTCCGATAACGCAGCACCCCTCATACTTATCGTAGCTATATACCAGTCCCAGCTGCAAACTTCCCAAGTTGCAAAATTGCAAGCTATACCGACACCTTATTTCCCTTCCTCTCCCTAAAATATCCTCCTCTACTTCACGGAAAAACACCACCCATACATACACTTCAATTCCCGTCACAATGGCAACAGTCCCCCTCCCCGAACCCTTCGCCAGCATCCCCCGTGAATCCTTCCTCTTCGGCCCCTCGCCCATCCAACACCTCCCAAACATCACAAAGGCTCTGGGCGGGAAGGTCAACATCTACGCCAAGCGCGAAGACTGTAACTCCGGTCTTGCGTTTGGGGGGAATAAGACGCGGAAACTTGAGTATGTCCCTGCCTGCCGTTCCCAGTATCCTCCCTACAATGAATGAGTACTGATTCAGATGTGCCAGGTACCTCGCCTCCGAAGCCCTCTCCAGCGGCGCCGACACGCTCGTCTCAATCGGCGGCTTCCAAAGCAACCACACGCGCCAAGTCGCCGCCGTAGGCTCAAAACTGGGTTTGAAAGTCTCCCTCATCCAGGAGAAATGGGTCGACTGGACGGACCCCGTCTACGACAAAGCGGGGAACATCCAGCTCTCCCGTCTCATGAACGCAGATACACGGCTCGACCCGTCGCCCTTTGGGATCGAGCATAAGGATACACTTGCGAATCTGGAGAAGGAGATTCGAGAGAAGGGTGGGAAACCGTACTATATCCCCGCGGGCGCGTCGGATCACCCGCTCGGCGGGTTGGGGTTTGCGCGGTGGGCCTTTGAGGTTGTGCAGCAGGAGAAGGAGCAGGGGGTTTTCTTTGATACGGTGATTGTCTGTGCAGTTACGGGGAGTACCATGGCCGGTATGGTTGCTGGTTTCAAGCTTGCGGAGAAGTTGGGGTGGTCTGAGAAACGGAAGGTCATTGGGATCGATGCGTCGGCGACGGTTCCGCAGACGTTTGCGCAAGTGTTGCGGATTGCGAAGAATACCGCGACGAAGATCGGTCTTGCCGAGGACGACATCACAGAAGAAGACATCATTCTTGATGACCGGTATCATGGGGGTGTGTATGGAATCCCGGATGAGCGGACGATCGAGGCGATCAAGTTTGGAGCATCGACGGAGGCGTTCATTACGGATCCTGTGTATGAGGGCAAGAGTCTGGCCGGAATGATGGATTTGGTGAAGAACGGGGAGATTCAAGCTGGTTCGAATGTGCTGTATGCGCATTTGGGTGGACAGCTGGCGTTGAATGCGTATACGGGAATGTAATTTTTACATGTGTGATAAGGAGTTAGGGAATAATCTAATCGATGCAATATACTTGTATGAAGATAGGCGCGAGGCTATATCTAGTTTCGATGTCACCAAGAGGCGCCAAGTTATGGAAGCTTTCAGGTAAAGAGGAAAGGAAAGGGACTGGGGCTCGTAGTGATATGCTATTCGCTGCCAATGGCGGTTCAAGTTTCAACTTCAAACTTGGAAGTGGGGACTCAATTCCCTTGTGGGACAACTTTGACTGTTGAACTGTGGGCTGAGATGATGAACCCTTTTTTTGAGTGCAATAAGTGCTGCGAGGTGCCACCTTCGAAGGTTGACAGGCCCGAAGTCCCAGTGATACACACGTCACATTGCTCATCGCCGCATCGCAAGGAGTGGCAAATGATCAAGCAGACGACCAACTGAAGGGTGCTTACAGGACTTAGTGAAAAGCGCAGGTGAATGCTCAGGTACCGTGCTCTTGTCGATCCTTTTTTAGGGCCACGGAGTTAAGCTGCAGGCTAAAGAATCGCTTGCTTAGAGGACCGGTAAAATGGCAAATATAAAAGGTATTTGTCGACCGGGTGTTTTCATCGTTGTGAGAAATTAGTAAAGTAGTAAGCATTTCACCTAATAACCGCCTTCGGTGCCCTTGCCCTTTTTGCTATTACCCCCTCGGCATTTTTATTCCCCCCGAGTCGCTCCTTGATGAATCCTAGAACCAAACACCTGACTCCTCTAGCCTCCTTAGCTCGCTCATTCGCCGTGACGCTGCATCCCACTCCTGACGCACCCCGACCATCCATGCCTCATCCGAAGCATCAGGTTATAGGTTACAGTGAAGCATAGCTCCGAGCCAATGCTTTTCCAGCCCTAGATTTGCCATCAGGACGCCAGGCGTCTCAGAATAGTTATTAGCGGCACGGTAATCAGCACCCGACAGGATGAAAACTACCAGTAAATACTGTATGGTATCCTGATTATAATCACGAAGGGTAAAAAGGGCTTTGATAGCGAGATGTAGGCAAGTGTTGCCTTGATGGTCGCGCTCATTGAGGTTGAATCCTAATCCAAGAAGGGTATTGATTCCATCCAGCGATGGAAGACAAAACTCTTTTAAGCATATGTTATGCAAAAGCGTCCGGCCACGGCTGTCACGCTCTTTTGGGTCAATATAGTGGGAGCCAAGTCGTAAAAGGAAATCGAGCACCGTTCGGCTATTGTATCTGGGGTCTTCCTAGGATTCGATCAACAATGTTTAGGAAAGCCACTAGGCACTTAGACTTACCAAAGCGCTACTCTCGCTCAGGACCTTACACAGAGCAGATCCTTGCCCACCAATGGTAGGATCAGCACCAGCACGCAGTAGTAAAATTCGACATTCATTTGCACGGTAGCGTATGTTCTTGTCACCATTGAGTGGGAAATTTAGCATGTCATCTGCATATGAAACCTGCGTTAGGAGATGCCTATGTCTACATTAGGTGAGCATCGTGATACCAGCCCCTAATGACGCGTATTGCCTACCTGGAGTAATCATAAAACGACGGTTCCACGGAGTCAACATCAGCTCCATTTTGAATGAGGTACTTGCATATCTCAGGCTGGCACTTGAACACTGCATACTATTCCGGATTAGTCCCTTATGGCACAGTGGAGATCCAAAATGGAGTTGGAACATACAGTGATCAGTGATCGCCCTTCAGGATCGCAGTCCCAGAATGATGCTTTACCTCCTTTAAGCATCGTTTTGAATCCTTCGAGGTCTCCCTTCGCAATGATATCATGGATAGGCGACCACTCTGGGATTGTTCTTCGTGCTATAACGAGTGGGCCCAAGGCTATGGGCTGAGCAAGCGCGTATCGGAGATTCCGAAATCGTTTAATGTAGACAGATATGTACGGTTTTTGTTCGGGGTCTCCTTCGAGTTCCGGTTGAATATCAATCCGTGTACTCAACTCTTCATATCTTCGCTTTTGTGCTTGTCCTCCAGTCTCGAGTTTCCAGGTCTGTATTCGGACTTGGCAGTGAGGGACGCGGGAGAGGTGGTCGATCCTCGAGATGCGCATCGATTTGCTTGTTTTGAACCGGCTTCGACGGATTGCTAGGGATCTTAGCATGGAATCGGGTAATCCGCTTGTTAAAGCACTGACCTTTTGTCTTGTTGATGTGTACTTCCTGCGACGTCGACAGAATCCTGTCAATAGCCGCAAGACTCTCTTTGTATAGTTCTTCTCGCGTCTTGTCAGATTCAACCAAACTTGCCGGCTGCGAAATTGCCAGGAGGATGCTACGGATGTTCCCAAGGATGCGCCTAGCTTCCTCTCCAGTCGCTAGTTGCCTCTGCGCCTTTCCAAGAAACCCTAGTTGAGTGACGCTTGTAAAAAGTCTGTCATACTGCGAATCGTTGTTGGCTGGGAGCATGCTTCTCATGAAATCCTGGAGGTGTGGAAACAACTCGGAGGGCAATCCGGCAATTGTGTTGAAAGTGCAGTTGGGGAAGGAGCCTTGGAACGCGGTGGCTCTGGATCCGAGCGTAGTATTGCCAAAGACCTGTCGTATAAAAGCAGCTTGGTCATCCATCTTGAGATTTGTGATGTGTCGCCAATTCAGCCGTTGTATATCGCTTCAAATCGTATGAGCTTCGGTCGGTGCCGCCGCCCTTGAGGAATATCGACCGTAAAGAATCGGGGGCGCAAGCAGAGACTCAGCTCAGCTGGAGGACACGAAGGAATGCGGCTCTATATCACCACGTGATGCTTCCTCCTTGGGACAGAGTGTGTTTGCTTTTTTTTTTACGGGCAGGGCGTCCTCTCACCGGAAGTCATCCTCAGCATTGCCCGGCGCCCACAGCACTCGCGCAACTCTGAGCAGGATGGCTGAACCGATCGGAATCCTGTCTGGTACGCTGACGGTGCTTGAAACCTCTCGTCAACTCTATAACTTTATTGAAAACATCGCCGATGCGCCGGACGTGATCACAAGCGCGAAGGCTGATCTTCGCATGATGGTCGAGGTCCTCGAGGACCTAAAGCAGCTCGTTAGTCATAGGAGAGTGGATACGGTACCCCACGATGCGTCCGTGTCGTTTGTCTTGCAAATCTGCTTGGGGAAGTGCAAGGAACTCCAGACTTTGCTAGGCGAGCTTGTTGATCACTCGAGCTCGGGGAGGTTTAACATCAGAAGCCGGACGCGGGTGGCGCGGCGGAAGAATGACATCGAAGATCTTAGGCGGGACATTAGTTCTGGCCGCGAAAGTCTGGCGGTTGCCCTCGGGAGCCTGAATCTGTAGGAACCGTCACCTCCGTGCGATGGGATAAGGCTAACATGGTGTTTAAAATACCAGGGTCACCTCGACGAACAGCCACGATGCGATCACGCAATATCACGAGCAAGCCATGAAGGCTGCTGGGAGTATCAAGCAACGCCTGCAGGAGATAGAAACCACACTTTCAGTCATGGGAGGCCGAATCGACCAGAACACGGAAAGGATATTGGACAAGCAGAGCGCGACACTCAAAGAGCATCTCAAGCTATGCGAGGAAAGCGTCAATCTAGTCTGCGAGCAAGCGAGGTACAGATCGGAGTTTGGAAATATAACGTCGGGCGAAGCGGCGAGAACCTTTGTTGGAGTGGCGACCCAGCAGTTGCAGGGGGGCGTGGACCAAAGGTTCGGCGACAGCCATCTCGGTGCGCAGTCCGTCACATTCATGGGGGCCGGTGATACTGCTGCCATGCTGGGCTTCTTCGAACGGGCCAACGTACAAAGAGCGTATGCCGTTGGTGGCGATGGACAAACAAGGGATCTCCCTCGATTCGAGGTTGTACTCCCACAGATGCAAGCTGCGTCGGGCAATCGGAGGGCGTCAGCTCCACAAGCGCTGCCTGAGAGTACGGCAACGCCTCAATTCATTGTCGAGAGGGTACCGTCAATGGCAGAAGATGATCGCAGAGAGAGGATTATCGATCGGGGGAGGCATCACTGAAGATGATGGGCCGCTGTCCTGCCACTGGCTCCTTCCTTTGAGGAAGCTGACTCGACTTGGAAGGAACGAAGCTCTCTATAGTCACGGGGGAATGGATCTCAAACTGATGACCGAGGCGGACGTTTGAACATTGGACAGACTTTAACTCATAATGAATTATTGAATACTCTTTATTCCTGCGGAGGCGGTTCAACGGATATTCAAGGTTGCTAGCAAGACACAGAGAAATCATCAAGCATGGCCTGGTCACTCCCCACCTCAAGAATCAAGACTCAAGACCCTACGAAGCTTAGCCTAACCTGGCGATTTGTCAAGATCAAACAACGATCCGACAGCCCATGCCATATCCAGTCTAGATTGGGCCCCTAGGCCGAGGCTAACTGGAGCTAAAAGGGATCAAAGCTGCTCGTGTGGAGTCGCAGCAGAAGATTTGTCAACCTCGAAATTTCTTATCACACCGCATCAGCCCGCGCTCTCAATCTTCCTTCCCAGTTGGACCAAGTGCTGGCTGACAATTTCATTGCCGGATGCCGGATGGTTTGTGCTTGATTGCATGATCCACCCTCGAAATGGATCAGGATTCTCGTCCCGCCGCCCGATCCCGCCCTGTTGGGGACTGACTCTCGATTTGCTGGCATTTGCATTCCCTGAGGTGCTTATAACATGGCGCATCCGGTGATTCATCTTCTGGTGTGACTGGTAAGCACGCTGCATGCTGTACGCCTCGAAGTCACACTCGGTTGACGATATACGCCACACACATCCATCATGGTCGACTCGACACCTCCTGCTCGCGATCCCCCCCCTTCCCCGTCTCGCTCCAAGTCTCCGAGTGCGACCCCCGAGGATGATCCCTCACAAACCCCCTCCGCACCCGCAACCGCCCACTCACCCACAACGTCAACAGCAACAACAGACAAACCGCCCCTCGTCCTGGTAACCGGCGGCACCGGCTTCCTCGCAAAATGGGTAATAGCAACCCTCCTGCGCAGCCCAACCCCCTACCGAGTCCGCACAACCCTCCGCACGCCCTCGCGAATCGACGAGATCAAATCCTCCCTCCTCGAAGCCGGCATCCCCGAGTCCCAAATATCAGCCATCGAATTCACACACGCAGACCTCTCCTCCAACGACGGCTGGACGACTGCCCTAAA
Source organism: Aspergillus pseudodeflectus (assembly GCF_044049435.1). NCBI lineage: Eukaryota > Fungi > Ascomycota > Eurotiomycetes > Eurotiales > Aspergillaceae > Aspergillus > Aspergillus pseudodeflectus. Next base: position 179,392 of record NW_027263821.1, on the reverse strand, counting down.
GGACGTGACGTATGTCCAACACATCGCCTCCCCGTTCCCCGCGCACCCGCCGAAGGATGAATACGATTTGATTATTCCGGCCGTCGAGGGGACGAAGCGGGTGATGCGCGCGGCGCGCGATGCGGGTGTGAAGCGTGTGGTCTTGACGAGTTCGTTTGCGGCTGTTGCGTATGGGGCGCGGCATGTTGGACGGGATGCCTCTGTGCCGATTATAGAGGATGACTGGACGGATCTGAGTAAACCGCGGGTTGTGCCTGCGTACGCGAAGAGTAAGACGCTGGCGGAGCGCGCGGCGTGGGAGATTGTGGAGAGTGAATCCGGGTTGAATTCGCGTTCGGGATCGGGATCAAGATCACCATCAGGCTCTGGCTCTGGCTCTGCGTCTGGATCGGCGTCGGGCATGGAACTCGTCGTGATCAACCCCGTCAACATCTACGGCCCCGCACTCGGCCGCGAAGACTCGACGACATTCCGCTCGATATCGGAATTCCTAGACGGGAATGCCCCCGGCATACCCCGCGTACAATACGGCGTCGTCGACGTGCGCGACTGCGCCGAACTCCACGTCCTCGCCATGACTCACACAGCCGCCCCAGGTGAGCGCTTCATCTGCATCGGCGAGGGCAGTCTATGGATGGAGGACATCGCAAAAATCCTAAAGAAGAACCTCGGCGACAAGGCGAAGAAAGTCCCCACGCTTGTTCTGCCCGATATGCTTGTTCGCGGCGTGGGCGTGTTCATGCCCGTTGCGCGACTGCTCTTGGCGGATCTCGGGGTGCACAGGGTGATTAGTGGGCATAAAGCCAGAGAGATGCTGGGGTGGGAGAGTCATTTTTCGAACGAAGAGGCGATTTTGGCGGCTGCGGAGAGTATTCTCAAGTTCAACACGTGAGGACTCGGTGCGTTGCTTGAGGATCGAGGTTAGATTCTAGAATAATAGATAATGCTAATGGCTGATGATGCTGTACTACCTGTACTACCTGTATTGCCCGACCCCGACGCGACGCCCGTACGCCGTTGACGTTGCATGTGCGACCTCGCTCGGTCTGGATCTCAAGATCCCTGTCGCGCTCGCTGACGGGGCATCCAGCGTGTCGCCGATGCGACAGGTGGCTCATTGAGTATTGGAGGAGACGCAAGGGAAGGCGTCGTGTTGGTACGACTACTACAGTAAGACGGCTGCTACGGCGGCAAAATCGTGCGACAGGGTCTATCCAACGATTCTTCTGGTCAGGCTCTTGTTCTCCGACTCCTGAACACAGACAGACACGCTCCTCTCCCTATCCTCTTGGAAAGTAAATTGAGAAACCGCCTCCCAAAGATCAAACCCAAATCGCCATCCAAACAACCCCCACGACTAAATGCCCGCAATTGCAACATCGCCCGGCGACCGACGCAATCATGTTCCCCCCACTCTGTGCACTGCACTGCACCGCGTTGTCCAACTCCAAAGCCAAAAGCCAAAAGCCAAAAGCACATGTCTGTCGATCCCTTTCCTTCCATGCGCGCCAAGCCAGCCAATCGCCACCCCAAGCTCCGGATCCACGGGACGCGGGCAGGGGCAGGGGCAGGGGTTCCTCGCTCTGATTGTTCGGTCCATTTGTGGGATTGTCTCGTTCCGTGGGTCGGGACGCAGTATTGTTGTGCCGTGGGTGTACCATGCGGAGTACCGTGGGTTGGAGTGGTTGAAGGTTTGGTTTGTGGTTCGTCAGGGGCGAGTAAATCCTTTCATTTTACTTTTTTTCTTTGATTTCCATCACATGGCAGAGAGATTTCTGATTGCGATGGCAGCAGGTAATAATGAAGATTCGTGTTCATTCTATTATGTATCGCAGATCTGATCTGGTATACTCGTCTATGTATGTCAATGTCAAGCAAGCAATTTCACTGTACATCCCAATCCAATGCAATGCAATCAATGCAATTCGTCGTCAACACCTCTCACACCAACACCATGCTAATCTCATCACCCACCCCGGCAACTCAGCTCAACTGAATCATTACTCAACTCCCACCCATGCATTAGCATTATTATCGTCCATCGTCCAGAATCCCCACACTCGCCACCCTCACTCGGACCGAAAATTCAACCCAGGCGCATCTAGAACCCAGTCCCGGGCCTGGCCTTCCTCATCCCCCGCCCCGCAACGCCAGGAACATACCCAACACGCTCCTCCCGCCACGAATTCTGCATGCGCACAATCTGCCCGGGCGTGAAATGCGTCAGGCAAACATCATCCGTATAATCCATAAAGTTGTGGATCGGGTCCGTGCCCGGGATCGAGTACGCGTTGGTCGTCTCGTTCACACCCGTGCATGTGTCCCGCACGCGCGGACAGCCAAACGCGGCGAATGCCTCGGCGGGCGTGTCGTGGATGTAGTCGCCGTGCCCGAAGCAGCCCGGGTTCTCCGGGTCGTTGTTGCCCGGCTGGAAGGTGTGGAACAGGTTGAGCCAGTGGCCGACTTCGTGCACGGCGGTTATGCCCAGGTCGTAGGGGGCCAGCCCGCCCGGGAGCGTGCGCGTGTCGCAGACGACGCCGTCGAGGAGGAAGTCGCGCGGGGTGACGTTGTCTGGGAAGGTACTGTACCGAATATATTAGTACGATGGATTCGAGAGGATTCCAAGGATGGAGGAGAGGAGACGCACGCATAACCAAGGATCCCATTGCCAATGGTTCCAAAATACAGATTCAACGCCGTGTAATCCCCCTTCCTCAGGGTGCTCTTCATATCGTATTCCGCGGCTGTCCCATCTGTAACCACCTGCCAGTTGTTGTTGCGCGTGTACGAGACATTGACCAGATTGAACTGGAACCCGGTCCCCTCGTAGTTTTCATTAAGCACGTCGATCTGCGCGGTGATTTGCGCGGGGAGCCCGGTCGTGTTGACCGCCGAGCTGTTGGTCAGGATCACATGCACGTAGGTGTCGATTGTGGCGTCGAAGATGTCGCGGGGCAGTGGGCGTGCGGACTCGCGGTCCTCTTTCTCTAGAAAGTACTTGTGGTGTGCCTTGATGTTGTCGGATGGGGGGCGGGTGCCGCAGCGGGCAGAGGCGAGGGCGCTGAGGCCCAGGCCGAGGAGGATGGGGGAGAAGCGCATGGTGAAGGGGGAGTGATGGGATGGTGGTGAGGGTTTGGATGATTTTGGACAAAGCCATGGCGGACCAGGGGCCCTTTTGTAGGACTCGGAAACTGTGGACGGGCCATTTGGTCTCGGTCTTGGTTTGCTTGTTCCTGGCGCAGTGCAGGCTCTGAAAGTGATACGGGACCTGCTGCAGATCGTTGCATGGGGATTGTGATAGGCCAAGGTGAGGGCCTCGCACCGTCTGACCCGCCGGCCGATCAGCCCGCCAAGCCCCCGTTCTGTGGCCGCCCGGAAGTTGAAGGAAGTGAGAGGCCCATCTATTTTTAACGGGGGCGAATCAGGGGTCAGAGCTGGCGATGAGCTGGCCAAGCAGCCCCGCAGGTGCCTCGTATTGGGTCTGGCGGCAAAGGGTCTCCGCGCGGTGCCTGGCCTGTTACGGCGGTGCTCGTCGGCTGGAGATGCTCAACTTGCGACGCTATCGTGGACGATCGCGATCAACACGACCCGGGCAAACTTGACTGGCGCGAGGCTCGTGTTTGAACTTTCATCTTGTGCTGCGCCTTGATCGGGTTTTCCTTGTGCTTTGTTTGATGCTTTTCTTTGCTGCCTGCATTTCTTTCTTTGTTTGCTGCCACTTGCCGCTGTCTCCACTGCCCAGTCGATCTTGCGATGTGGCTGCTGACTCCAGATGCAGATGTGTGGAGTCGCCCGCCGGCAATAATACGTATCATGATCATCTCATCATGGTATTGTTGCTGGCCCGAAAGAGAAAGAGCGAGGTTGGGGCGAGCTCTCCACTTTGCGAGTGCTGGAGGATTTGGGGGCTGAACCTTTGGTCCCCAGCCTCGCAGTCGGGCTGTCGGAACGAAGCGACCTCCTGAAAATCTCAGAGGCTATGCCGGCCTTGTGACCCGCTTGACTGCTCCCTCGGCTCTTGACTCAACTTTGATGGTTGGAGCCTCACTCCTCATGACTTCACTATCTGTTTGCCCTGCATAGCCACACGGCTGCAAGCAACAGGTCCCTCTGTCCAGACATATTCTCCTTCCTTGCGGCATTTCCACTTCGAGACACGTCGAACAATAAAACAATAGTAGACCATCGCGGCATCCACCGTCCCGAATGGCACCACAGCCCCGGGTCCACATGTAGCATGTTAAAGGCTGATGAAACTGAAAACGATGCATCTTTAGCAAACTGACTGCTCAAAACGAAACCAACTCGGATAGGAAGACGATGGGAGCTGGGCATCTCAAGGCGCTGGCACGTGAGGCGCTAAACGATCCATGTCTGGCAGACAAACGAGACGTCCCAGGCTGACAAGTTGCCAACACCACAGTCATCAACTTGTCACGTCGTAGTCAACCCAAAACACGCCTCGCTTTGTCTGTGGAGTACACCTCTGTACTCTGGACTCCCTACTCCCTACCCCCTGAGAGTCAGACTGTTGTACATCCCGTCCCGTCCGCATGGAGCCCTCACCCGTCCCCGTCCCAGCCGCAGTGTCACAGCCACAGCCAGACCCATCGCCATCCGGGCCGGAACCCACAATATCAATGATACCGATCGGCACACAACAACAGTCACACAGCCTCTGGACCTCCATCTCCGGACCCGCCGCAGCCCAGAATCAGAATCGTAATCAGGATCAGGATCCGGATCCGAAACCCTTATCCAAATCCCGCAAAAGTCCGCTCGTCGTGATCATCGCCGGTGCCGGCGACGTCGCGGCGTCGTATGTTGCGCTTGAGCGCCTTCTTCGCCCCTTTACACGGGTGTTTCTCTATGACCGGACGGGGCTTGGCCAGAGCCAGTCTGCGCCTGAGGGGTATAGACCAAATGCGGTTCGTGCAGCAGAGGAACTTCACGCCCTCCTAACCACTACAAAACAAACCCACCCAGAGCTGGTCTCTGATCCCACTTCCTATATCCTGGTAGCACACTCGTACGGCGGGATCATCGCGCGCGAATTCCTGCACCTGTATCCAGAGGCCATAAGCGGGATGGTCCTCGTCGACTGCGCGACCGAGCGCTCGTCGGAACTGCTTACATTCCCGGACCCGAACATCGTCGCCGTCATGGGCGATTTGAATTTCGCCCGGGTGACGGGGCTAAGACAGGATATGGTGCTCTCGGAAGAGGAGTGGAGGGTTCGTGCGAGGGATATCCGGGCTGGTGCCGAGATGGCGGGTGCCGAGGCAAAGAGTTTTGTTGAGGTTTGCGAGACGCTTCGCGAGAAAAACCAGGTTAAGCATCAAGCGCTGGGCGATCGCCCGCTCGTCGTGATCCGAGCGAATGGGGCGAGGGACTACGAGCGGATTTACGAGGCTGGCCTTAAGGCTGGCTATGGGAGTCCCGAGCAGCAGAGGGCGTTTCGGGAGCTGCTGGATCGGTGGGAGGGGATTGATAGAGATGTGCAGGAGGGGCAGTTGGGGCTTTCGAGGGTGAATAAACTCGTTAGGATCGAGGATTGCGGGCATAATGTGCATCTTGTGAGGCCGGAGGTTGTTGTCGACGGGGTTCGGTGGGTTTTGGATGTGATTTCACGGGGAGATGGTAATGATGGGATTAGAGGATGAGCTTGATTGCTTCTGAAACTACTTATCTGCTAACTAATGGCGGCGGTTGAGCTTGTTCACGTCGCGCGCGTGGTTGTAGACGAGCTGTTTGGCTTCGGCGCTGTTCTCTGTTAGGATGCATCATGCCTTCAGGGGACTAAATAGGGGGCGTACTCGTCAAGATAGATGGTGAATCCATCGTCGTGGTTCCGTCCGTAGGAATACCCAGAGAACCCGAATTGCCAGTACATGTCCGGCATCTTCTCCTTTAGACTGATCTTCTGCCAGCCCCCGACAGCCTCGAGGCGGGTAATGTTGGACACCGTCCCGAGGTTATTCCAGCGGCCCTCGTCGGTCAGCCAGCCTACACGAATTAGCCCTTGATCCTGATATAGCAAAGACGAGAGAAACTGGGCAAAACTCACCATACTCCTCATGAACAACCGGCTTCCCAACCTTCCTGCCAACCCGGGCATGATCCCGAATCCACTGATCCGTCCACTGCACCGTCTTACTCCACCAATCCGGATACGAGTGAAACACCCCAAAGTCCACATTCCTCAATCTGAGCTCCTCCTCGAAATCTCCGCCATCGGAACCATTATACGCCCAGTCATCCGACTCGTAGTTGAACCCGCCCTCGCCGCCCCAGGTCACCAGATGGTTCCGGTCCAGCCGCTTGATGTACGTGCTCATCTCGTCGATCCACGAGGTCAATAGTTCGGGGGTGCAACCCGCTGGGCTGCGCGGGAGGTTGCGCACGCCGTCGGCGCCACAGCGCGGCTCGTTGGCAAGTTCCCAGGCCATGATTGCGGGCGAGTTGCGGTAGCGCGAGACCATCTCTTTGACGTAGCGCTTGTAGGCCTTTTTGATTTGGGGGAGGCGGTAGAACTGGACGACTTGTTAGCATTGTCCCCTTCCCCTCTGATCCCATCAACCAGCAGAGCCACGACAGAAGAAGGGGGGAAAAGCGATCGCATACATCGTCATGGTACTGTCCCCCCAGATTAACCGTATAAACATCCATCCCGCCATAATCCGCCCAGTTATTCGTCAGGGCCACGATGAGCTTGATCCCCGTCTTCTCCGCCGCACGCACAACCTTGTCAAACGGCTCGAGGTCAATCACCGATTTTCCATTCTCCCACCACTGGAAGACAATCTCCGTCGCGCCGGCGCCCTCGCCGCCGTACTGTGGGAGTCCGCCCTCGATGTATGTCGCGTTTTTGTCGTTGAAGCCCCATGTGCGGAAGACGTTTAGGCCGGCGTTTTTGGCGGCCGTGAGGCCGAGTTCGACGTCTGTTTGGTTCTAGATAATCAGTGAGCCAAGTGTGTGGATGGTTGTTGGGGTATGGAGGAGGGGAGAGACGGACGTCGTTGAAGGGAAAGTAGTACGCATTACTACCAGCAAAGTAAAAGTCCTTCCCATCAAGCTGGAACTTGTTCCCCTTGGTCGTGACGAAGCCGCGGCGTGCGGTCGCGGCTCCGGCGAGGAGCGTGAGTGGGAGGAGGGTGGAGAGTAACATGTTCGATTAGCTGTCGGAGAGATGGCCCATGATCGCCGTACCTTGCTGGCCAATGCATCTCATTATATAGACTACAGGTGCCGCCCTTGCGACTGCTGCTCGATTCCCGGAAATTATTTACCTCTTTTGCGGAGACGCTCCCGCCTTGGCCGTTCTGGATGAAGAATCTCCCCGCAAATCCGGCTGTGGGGACGGAGAAATTACGGAGTATACGGCCTGGAATGCTGCGACCTCGAGAATATCCTGGGAATGTGTACGTGCACGCTCGTGTCTATAGCTCGCACTTGCACCGCGCCCCGGTTCTGGGGGTCTCGGCGGATGGAAACTCAAACCCTCTATATCTTCGAGAAAACAAGACTCCGTTGCTCAATAGCTATAAATGTAGCCAGCGTGGCTGCACACAGTGTCCCGATGGGATCCCCGCAATCAGGAAGCGGAGGATGGATGGGCGTGCGCTAAGACACTTTTGGTACGGAGGAAGAGCCGCGGACCTGGAGGTCCGGATTCAAAACCCTTGCATGATGCCGTCACGCCACTAGTACTTGGTATATTACATGATAAGAGTGCAATAATCCCATTTGGCATTTCTGCTATGCCGCGCAGCTCTTACATTCCCGAGGAACGGGACAGGAGTATGCGCAGCCCTAAGAACCCCGACCAGATTCTCGGATTGTTCAAGGGAGCGTAGAGAGTTGTGCCTCTTGAAAAAATCCTAGGCCTCTTTTCGTATCGACTATGTACTTCCAACCTCCTCGATCCTTCTGTTAGCTATCGGTGGTGCCCTCTGTTTGATCGTCGGCGGGCAAAACAGGCCACCGCTTCCTGCAGGCACCATGTCGGGGACCACGATTTTACTGAAAATGATTCAGTCCACTACCTTGTCATTTTCGACCTATATATGCTGATATGTGTACGATCGAGCTTGACTGTATGTGGGGTTTACTTCGGTCTTGTTGATGCGGGGCGGCGTTGTTTACTATATATTTCAGGGTAAACCCTACCACATTCTCACGAAAACAAGAATAGAACAATCGGTTCAAAAGAAAATGAAACCCTAGATTCCTGAATCTCTCAAGGGTTTTTAGAATACAAAGTACTCACCAATTTTTGTTGCAGGAAATTATATATCATAACCTGGATACATTATTGCAGGTGGTCCTGGGCATCATGGGCCCTAGAGTGGTTCCTACAAGCTGCAAGGGTAGGATAGCCTTTAAACATCTATCCAAGAGGCCTCGACAATGTATGGCCAATTTCTGATACGGAACTCTGGAACGTCTAGACAGAACACGCCCGTCTTCCTCGGGACCCTGGGCGTGCTTGGCATCACATGCGCCAAGCCAGGAGCCAGCAGCTGCCTACAATCCCGCGAGGCTTAGGTGCCTAACTTTGCTCCATGGGACTTTATTACTTCATCTACTCGGAGCCTCCTGCGGAGCCCCCGCGGCCAACGGACCAGACCATCTGCACCGCAGCACAAAATGGGCGCGCTCTTCTCAACCCGCCAGCTAACCGAGGAGGAGAAAAAACGAATCGAACAAGACATCGCGTGGCGCAAAGCACATCCAGAACTCCCGTGCGTCCCTCCCGAAGCAGACGAAAGTGCCCCTTGCTACGCAAGCTTCCTGGACCAGGTGAGGGTCGTCCCGCATAAGGATGGCACCTGCCTGGTGGCATATGCAGGGCAGCAAGTCCGCTGTCTTGGGTGGTGGGAGCCGAATCCATTTGATCTGCGCGGTGTCGAGGTCAATGAGTATATCCTCAGGGCTGTTGGTGTTGATGATCCTGCGGAGGCCGGGGGGCAGGTGCATCCGCGGATTGTCAAGTGGGTTTCTTTTGCTGGTTGGAAGCATGGTTCTAGTGCAGTGCTAACCGAACTCTAGGTATCTGGGCCAGCTTACGCCGGGGTATAAGCTGGAGCTTTTTGGAAAGCCTGGCCCTCTACAGTCTCTCGTCCTCCCCAAGCTCTCAGTCCCAATTCCAGATGACGCTACAGGCTCCAAGCTGCCACCCGTCCTACTGCTATACTACCGCTGGGCCCTGCAGACTTTATCCGCCCTCCAATTCCTGCACTCACACTCCGTCTACCTCCGCGACTTCTCCTGCGACTCCATCTGGATCCGCGACGACTTTTCTGCCGCGATTACCGGCTTCATCCAGGCCACATTCCCTGGCGCCGAGCTAATGGGCGGGGAAGACTTCCCTCGTCCCGGGGGAGGCGGGATCGAGTTTTCCGATTTCGAAGCAGAATATGACGAGGAGGGTTTCCAGATTTATGGGACGCCGCGCTCGGATATCTGTGATTGGGCGACTGCCATCTGGGAGCTTATGACGAACGATCACACAGCCTCGCCGTCCCAGCGGCCTGGGGGTATTTACTCGATTGTTTGGCCCGAAGATCCGAAGGGTTGGCCGGAGGAGTGGGATTATAAGGAGGATGAGAGGAGGGCGAGGGAGAAAGAGTTTTGCCAGCTCGAGGAGGCGAGATTAGGTCGTGTACTTGTCAAGGCCTGGAGTGGTGAGTATAAGAATGTTAGCGAGGTGATCTGCGATGTCCGAGCGGTTTTGAGAAAGAAGGGGATTGAGGTCATTGGTGAAGATGAGGTTCTGCCTGGAGACACAATGTCCTGGGGGGACATCTTTACCATCGTTCCTCCATCTGGTGAAAATCCGTATCACACGGAGATCCGTCTTCGCGAGAGACGGGGTCTTGATTCGACGTCGAGGATGGCTATTTTGCCAGAGGTGGAACGGGAGTGATTCCGAGATAGCGCACCAGGGCATACAGGCAGTAGGGGCTGCGTCGCTTTATTCCAGCACCATGTCCAAGTTGATCAAGTGAAAATGCTTGGCTGCTTCTGACTATAAAGTCCAGATTCATTTCTCTTGTCTTGGTTTCTTGTCTTGGTTAGGGCGCTGACGAACTCTACGGTCAAGTTACTCGGCTTATGACGAATACAGATTCACATGCATTCACGTCCTAGACATATCGTATGCGACTTTATCACCCATTGGTATGATCGACAATATTCCCCTTAGCACATAACAATTACCTGCCCCCTCAAGCCACGGCATACAAAGTACACCAACCCGAGCCCCTTCAACCCTTTACACCAGAGACACCAAATCACAGACTCCTAACAAACGGCTCCAATGGAAAGACCTCTTTCTCCGCTTCAACACCCCCATAAATCCCCTCCCACCTCGACGCCAACCCCTCGGGCGTCTTCCACGCAAGCTCTGGATCCCTCAACCAAAGCCTCACGAGATGCCTCCTCTTTCCCTCGGAATCCCTAAACCCGGCCCGCGCATGGAAGATCGACAGATTATTCACGAACTGGATGTCGCCCTTGTGGAAGTCCAGCGAGACGGCGGATTTCTCGGCGAGGTAGTGCAGTGCATCCAGGGCTTCGGCTTGCGCTTCGGTTAGGGGTGGGAGGGACGGATCGCGCGGTCGGCCCCAGTATCCCGTGAATCCGCGGCGGGCGTACTGGATGATCAGCCGCTCAGGCTCAGACGAAGACGCAGAAGCCGGCTGATGGAAAAGCAGCGGCCGCTCCACAATCCCGCCCCCCTCCTCGCTCACCCACGGCTCCGCCAGCGTCCGGACAAGATCCGGCCGCGTCCTCGCAAGCTCATTGTACACAAACCAGCTACTCGACAAGAAGCTCTGCCCACCGCTCTCCGCCTCCCCCAGCGCAAATAACGCAACGATATCGCCAATGTCCGTGTGGAAGACTTGTTTCTCCGTCGTGTATGCCGGCGCCTTGATCGCCGTGGGATCCACGGCACGGCTGAGGTCTGTGATGTGTGCTAGCACGACGTCTGCGGGCTCGCCGTGGGCTGTTTTTGTATCCTGCCGCCCGCGGACCGGCGCGATGTGCGAGGCGAGCCCCGCATAGATGGTTATGTTTTCTGAGCGCGTGTGGGAGTCGACGGGGAGGCCACGTAGGACTTTGAAGCCGTGGCCGTGGTGGATTTCGTGGGAGATTGAGCGGAGGGTGGCGTGGAGGGTTGGGAGGGGGAAGGTTGTTTGGGTTATGTGGCCGAGGGGGAGGTTTAGGCCTGCTTTCTTGTCAGTATACTGCCCTCTTCATATACTCACATTGGGCTGGAATACCTTTGAAATGCACCAGTGCAGCCTCTACCTCATCGATATCCTCCTTCGTCAAGTGGTAATTCCAGTCGTAGGATTCGGCCAGATTCTTCCCATCCCACACAAGATCGGACTCTAGCTTGGTTGAAAAGCCCTCCGGTAGGGTCTTTGGCAGGTCCTCTGTCTGTAGACGCCTCTTCGTCCGCGCAGCGTACTTGACTGGATCCGGCAGATATTGTATATCAGGTTGGCCGACTGGGCCGATGGGGACCGGGGGAACGATGGCTGCTGGAGACATTCTAGTGCCGGCTAGACGGGACTGGACAGACGACAGCTGTGCGTGAGCTTGAGGGGATTTGGAAATGAACGAGGGGGAAGAGAGACTTATGGTCACATCGGCCCCTCATTCTGTTGATCACGATATCGTCTTGGTCATCGACGCAATCGATGTCGCGGATGGCGTTTGGTAGCCCCGCTCAGTGTCTCATGTTGCTTAGCTATGATAAGGTTACATCAGATGGAGCAATGGATCCAACGTCAATCAGCCCTAATTCACGCCATTTGCTAGCCCTATGAATAGAGCTGGTAAGTTGGGGTTTGGGTGGTGATCAGTGCCCCAAGGCATGCGTCTACTAACATCTGTACCTATCACTTGTAAGCGCTCCCGAGTATAGCATAAGATGTAGCATAAACATGTAGCATAAATAAAAACGCTCCGAGTCCTTCTATGCGCAAACTCCAACCCCTTGAATAATGAGGGAAAGGACAATCCTAACAAGCGCATTCGCCAAAACAGCCAAATCCGCATCGACCAAATACACAACCACCCGATACACCAACCCCTGTAGATAAACAATCTGCATTCTCGCGCCTATTGTAAGGCCCGCTAGGCTCTGCGGCCACGGAGAAATGCCACGGAGAAATACCCCGGAAACTCGTCCACCCGAACCACAACTGCCCCAACGGGAACAAAACCGCATCCGGGATCATCGGATTAACCACTCCTCAGACCGAATCCGTCCAGCTGCATTATATGTGGCCAGATGTGCGTCTCCGTAAAGTAGAAGATGTACGCGGAGCCGAGGATGGCCCCGAGGCCGATTGAGAGGAAGGGGAGGGCGCCGATGCGAAGATTATAGGCGCGTTCTTCGGTGAAGCTTATTGGGTAGGCTTCGAAGAGGAGGTAGATGAAGCCATAGATGAAGGTTATGTAGAGGGTTATTGATTTGAGAATGGGTTCTTCAGGAGCATTATCAGTGGGAGGCTGAGCTAGCGGGTTATGATTGGAGGTTGACGGGGGATTCATCTATATTCATGCTTAGTTGGGTAGAGGCGGATGAAAATGGAAGACGTACAGTTTCAGCTCTTAGTCTCGAGACGTAGTCTACTCGATTTGCGCTGGAGCAGGTCTCTGAGAGGATGATCACGCTGATGATTTCAGAGGTCGCAGCCATAATCATGGTAACCTAGGCCCTCCAGCGCCTTCCAGGTAGCTCTCCATGATGCTTACCCCCAACGACAGACCCGATGAATGTTGCGCCCGCAAAGATCGCAAGAGCGAGACCTCTTGATACATGGTCGAAAAAGTCGGCGAGTTAGCCCCCTGCAGTTGACAGTGGCCCAGATGCAGTGACGCCGCGGAGAGACAATGATTGTTTCGACGTTTCCGCTACACTCACGAGGATCTAAAAGATGACGAAGATGGCGTAGCCCCAGCATGGGTCGTTTGCGCCAGTATAGTTCGGAGAGCGGGCCGAAGAGGATTGTTCTGTTAACAATCAAAAGCCTGAAAGAGCTGAATTGACGCACCTGCAATGAGCAGCGCGGGTCCCACCATTACCTCACTAGCAACCCCAGACTCGGTAGTAGTGCTAGAGACGGACATTGCAAAAATCCCGACCAGCGACAGCCAGCCGATGATATGCGCATACAGCCATTTCTTCCACTGCGACAGATTCTGCGGTCTCAATGGGTCATCAGGGCCTCCAAGCGCGATCAGACCGGGATTCCTGTCCACTGATAAGCCGATGTGATGTGGGCTTTTCCTCCGGTGACCATTGTGCTGCGGGCGTGCATGACGATCGCATCGCCTAAACCCCTCAATCCGGCTGTGGCTGCGTCATTGTTGCGCTCAAGGTCGGTCACAGCTGTGGTTCTGCTCAAGTTACTCCGGAGTAGGTTTGGGCTGATCGAGCATAAATCGAGAGTCAAAGAGTCAAGGTTAATTTTGGCGCCACCTGGTGTTTAGTTCCGCCATGCCACCATCCATCTGATGAGGCATGCATCTCATTGAACAACTAAACCCCATAATCCAACAGCGGAGATACGCCGGAACTAAGTGACGGAAAGCGTATTGACGCCCGAGATCATACATGTCGAGTGAATGCAGGTGAGCTGACAGGGCAGAGATACTCCGCAGTCCGGCTGCTCTCCGCGAGTAAATCCGGGTTTCTATAAAATACTCCGTCCAACGCAAGAAAAACAAGGTATACCGTGGACCCCAGCCCATGTTTCACTGTCTTCCCTCCCCTGGTTGATGCCTGCATCCTTCAGTCCCTTAGCCATCAGACTCAGAGTTCAGCGTTCCTCGGCAAAATGTCACTCTCTGGAAAAGTCATCCTCATCACCGGTGCATCCAAGGGTATCGGCAAGGCTACGGCTCTGCGTGTTGCCGGTGAAGGGGCGAGCATTGTGATCAATTACCTGTCCGATGCGGAGTCTGCGCAGAGTCTTGTAAAGGAGGTTGGGGAGGAGAGGGCACTGGCCGTCCAGGCCGACGCATCTAAACTCGAGGACCTCGATCGCCTCGTCGAAGCGGCGGTCGCCAAGTTTGGCAAGATCGATGTCCTCATTCCCAATGCTGGCATCCTGCCCATGCGCGACCTCGAACACACCACCGAGACGGACTTTGACACGACTTACAACCTCATGGTCAAGGGGCCGTACTTTCTCGCACAGGTACACCACCCAGTCTCTCTGGCCATAACACAACTAACACATGGTAGAAAGCAGCACCACACATCCCCGAGGGCGGTCGCATAATCTTCATATCCACCGGCGTCACCGTCCTCTCCAACATCGCCCCCGCATACCTCCTCTACGCCTCGGCCAAGGGCGCCGTCGAGCAGATGGCCCGTATCATGGCCAAGGACCTCGCGCGCAAGGGCATCCTCGTCAACGCGGTTGCTCCCGGGCCGACCACGACAGGTCTATTCTTGAACGGCAAGTCAGATCAGATGTTGAAGATGGTTGCCGGCCTGAGTCCGTTCGGTCGGATCGGCGAACCCGACGAGATTGCGAATGTTATTGCGTTTATGTGCGGGAAGGACAGCAGCTGGATTTCGGGACAGATTGTGCGGGTGAATGGGGCCATGGCGTAGATTGCATGGCGCAGATTATCTTCCTTTTTCTTTTCCCTATTCCTTCTTTTTTTTTTGGTTTGATTTGGCTTGAGATGATTGATGATTTGATGTCCACAAGTTGTATCCAGAGTCGAAGACAGGCAGAGGCCACCGCGCTTGATCAATCCGACATGCGTCTTCAGAATCCACATTCAGAATCAGCAGGGGACTCAATATATCTACCAGTAAACATACTTATCCCGTCGCAGTCTCTAGTGTACCCCCATAGCAATTACCAATCCTCTTCCAATAGCCAGGAGACAACTCCGCACAGCTGACTGCCATAGAAACCCTCGCTCGATATCCGGGTCCCTGCGCCCATTTGCTCAGCCTTTAGGACCCAACAAAACCCTGCCCAGTTCAGCTTGCTTAGATCCCCACACTGTACACGCGGATAATAAAGTCCTTTTCTTGCGTTATATTGTGCATGATTTAGTCTAGTCATCTGCCCGTCGAGCCGGAGCTCGAAGCTCGAGAACAATTCGTGGAACGATCGTCATCGCCTTCATACTCAATCTCGCCCTCAAAGCAATATATCCCCTAGGGTTAAAAATGGAGGATCTGGGCCCGAGTTTGTCGAGTTTGTTTACGACCTCGCCTGCCAGACTTTTGGTCTTCTCCAGCTCCCCGGCTTTGATACCGTATTTTTCAATTGTATATAGCAGGCTACAGGCTCCAGGCTCCAGGCTCCCAGATACACTACAAAGGACTGCGGTAGCTAGTTCAGTGGCCTGATGGTGCGAAGTACATAGAGCCTGTAGCTTTGGTTCTGCCATGTATCGGTTCTACGTGGTGTTCAGTTGATCAATTCGTCTGTTGCGCCATGCTGATGCTGGGCTTATTGCTGGATCATGATGCGTAAGCCGCGTGGTACCTATAGTTACTACTGGGGGTGGAATGCCGCTACCATAATCCACAGCATGGCCCATGTATATTTCTCAAGAGATAAGATATCCATCTATTCGACAAGCTGGACTAATCTCGCTTTTCTATACCGACCCCCTCCCCTCCCAGATCGTCTAACCTACTTCAACAGCCCAACTCCCCTCCAATACCTCACATATCCCGTAACCGTCTCAGCACTTACCGCATCCATCCCCCTCAACGTCCCCGAAACCCCCCTCGCACACTCCGTTCCCATAACAACCTCCCCACAGGCCATCCGCACAAAATCATCCGCGAAGAAATCATACAGTTTCTTCGCGGGATTGTTGTTCTCGATGGGGGTGTTCAGCACCCGGTCTAGCCACTGGTCCATGGGTATTACTTGGGGGATATCGAGTTCGTCGGAGAGTATACGCAGCAAGTCATGCCAGGATTGGCGGATGGGATTTTCGAGGTGGTGGATTAGCGATAGGGGGGCGGGGGAGAGGAGGATTTCGGATACGGCGCTGGCGGCGTGGTTCACGGGGAGCCAGGAGAGGGTCTATATGCAAATAATCAGTTCAGTGACTGGACTCGTAGTCCGTAAGAGGAAGGAAGGGGTGGTGGACGACCTACATTCTGCAATTCCGGTAGCGCCCCAAGACTCTTCGACGACGCCACAAGAGCCGGGAAATGCTCATTCCCATTCCAGTACCCCGTCTCACTGGACCCCGCGACCTGCCCAACACGGATATAGCTGACCTCCATCTCCTTGGGATACTTCTCACGCGCATGCTCTAGGATCCGCTCGCAGACGAGTTTGGCCTCTGCGTATCCAAATGGGTTCAGGCAGTCGACTGAATCGACGGGTTGCTCGGGGATGATTCGGCCCCCGTGGACGCGGGCGTACCGACCGACTGTCGCGATGGAGGAGATGAATGTTAGTCGGGGCTTGGTGTAGGGTCGTGTTTGGTGGATTTCGCGGGCGAGAGTGAGGAGGTTGTGGAGGGTTTGGAATTGGGAGTGGAAGGAGGGGAGTTTCCAGTGAAAGTCCATGGGCCAGGCCATGTGGAGGATGTGCGTTATTGAGTGGATTAGAGTGGTGTATTCTTCTGAGGACAGGCCGAGGAGGTCGGTTGCTGTGGTGCATTCGAGGACGTCGAGCCTGGACAGATGGACTTTTGGGAGACGGAGCTGTTTCGCCTCGAGGGATCTCTGTAGCCGAGATCTGGCGTCTGTCGAGGGATCGGGCCGAACGAGACAGATTACCCTTTTGACCTGCGGAGATTCGAGGAGGGAGACGAGACAGTGCGAGCCCAGACTCCCCGTCGCGCCTGTGAGCAGCACCACTGCTTGCTCTTTCGAGGTAGTCGCACTCGGCCGGTCGAGGATATACCTGTGCACGAAAGCATCCACCTCGGCATCAGCATCTGGCGACACGTCACCATTGGTCTGCTTCAGAGCTCCGCGGAAGAACTCCGCCATACTACGAACAGAAGGGTGTGAGTAGACAAACTCGCGAGTGATGCGCTCCGGTTCAACTAGCCCCTCAAAAGACCGAGTCACAGCAATGACCAGTGCACGACGGACGCGAATCGCCTGGAGAGAGTTCATCCCGCGCTCGAAGAAATCGTCTTCAGAGGTCCAGTCATCCTCCCACTCCTCACAACCTGAGATGAGTGCTTTCAAGTCCTGCTCGAGCGTATCCCACTGCAGTACCTGGGCCGGACCCGCGGATTCGAGCTTCTCGTAGGCCTGCGCGATCTCAGGCTCGAACATCTTATACACGTCCTTCCGTGCAAGAGATCCCTTATCTGTTCTTGCTAGCGCTACGCTGCTAGGGACGACAAGGACAGCCTCAGGGGACTGAATGCGCGCATGCTCATCCATTCTCGCACGAACACCCTCAACAAGCGGCCAGATCACTTGTCTAAAACCCTCAACTTCATCATCCCCCACCAACTCCCTAACCGGCTGCACAATAACGCCAATCTCAAATCGATTCTCCCCAAAGACAACAGCCGCTTTCACCAGCGGACATTCACACAGCGCAGCCTCGAGCAGCTGCGGCTGCACCTTCTCCCCCGTCGCAAGTACAATCGTATCGTCGTTCCGTCCCACAGCATTGAAATCCGTCGTAGGATGCTGCGGGTTACACACAAGCTGATCCTGGATCTCGAAGGGCGCCCCGAGTCCAAAGGGGTACGTGGTAAGTTTGAATCGCCGCTCGTCGCCAGACGGAGCGATCTCGTCTAGCTGTAGACGCATGTCGTCGCGGAGCCGGAAATACCGCCAGTCATAGGTGTCGTCTGGGACGAAGATCGGTGCGAGCGGGCCTGTCTCTGTCGTGCCGTAGTGGTTTAGGAGGCGGATCCCCGCGGCCGACAGGTGTGTGCCTACGGCTGGCTTGAGGATTCCGCCGCCGAAGGCGACAAAGTCGAGCCCTTTTAGAGCTCGAATACCCAGGTCACCCGTAAGCATCATATCTTCGAGGATCGAGGGGACGGTCATGAGCGACGAGGCGCCGGAGACCCTGAGAAGATCAATCGTCGACCCCGCACTAGGAACGACAGACGCAGGTGGGAAGCAGACTGCTTTACCGACGCCCATGGCCAGTGTTGGCGCGACGTACCCGAAGCCGTGGTACAGCGGGAGGGTGGCCACATTGATACCATGCGCTTGGATCTCCTCGTGCAGCCAGTGGTTGTTCACATAGGAGAGTAGGTGGCAGTGGGAAACGTAGATTGGTTTGGGGAGGCCCGTTGTGCCGGATGAGTGCAGGATTACGACGTTTCGGTCGGATTCGTCGATGTAGTGGTGTGGGTGGCAGATGTTGGGGGTTGGATTTGCTTGTCGGGGGTGCGAGAGGAAGGTTTCGAACGACAGTGGTGAGTGTATAGGGATTCCGTGTGCTGCTTCGCGCGCGGTGGCTTCCAGGCGTCGTGAGGCGAGGATTGCACATGCAGAGTTGCGCTCAACAAGACTGGCCACAGCGGTCGCACTCAGTCTGGCAGAGATCAACAGCACTGGAACTCCCAGACCCAAGAGAGCCATCTCGTAGATCCACAGCGCGAGATCGCTCTCCAAGAGGAGCGCGACGGGTGCGCCTTTCCTGACAGTCCCATCCTCGGAGACGGTAGGGAACTGGAGCTGAATACTAGACCGCAGCCAATCCGCGCAGTGCGCAATAGCATCTCTGAGCTGGACATTCGTCACGGGAATAAGCGACGGAAGCGAACCCTCTGGATCCTTCTTCGCCTGCAAACAAAAGACATGGTCCGGGTTTTCCTTTGCATTGAACTCGATGACCTCGGGCAGAGTGCGGATGTACCCCGGTTCGTGCGCAGCAGGGTAAAGCTTGATCTCCGGCCGCCGAAAGGGCCTCGGCTGGGATTTGGGCGCCATGTTGCCGCTGTTTAGAGCTCGAGAGTGCCTAGCAGAAGGGACATTGCGCGCTTATGAAAGAGAGGGCAATGTTGTTTTGCGCGGGCTGACTTGTTGCTGGTAGAGCCGAGTAGGGACCTGGATACGCCACTCACAGCAGGGATGGGAAGAGTAGAACGACGCTGAAACCGGGAAACTTGACAATGTCAGATCTCACCTGCCGCAGAAATAGGAACCACGAGGAGAGGCTGTTCATGCGGCGGCTGTCATACAATGCCATGCAGGCACCGTAGCTCTCATGGACTGTTTGCACGGGATGGATGTACGGTCTCATTCACGAGTATCGCCTGCAGAAGCAATGAGTACTTGATTGTGATATGGGGTAGCTAGACAGGCCTAAAATGAGACACGCCAGGGGAGGGTCGTGCGGACGTTCTTTCTCCGTCTCGTGCCGCAGCAAGCCACCACTGAGCTATAGGACTGGCGCTGCCTCACTCGCCAGTCATTCCTGGCTGATTATCAGACCAACAGTCACTTTGCTGCTTCTTTATTCTCAGCCGATGCGCGCCGTCAAAGCACTCGGTCCTGGCATGGCATTTAGACCTCGGGGGCCCACACCAACAGCTTCCTCAAGCAAAAACAAGGAACTCATCGACCGCAACGGCACTCAAACTCGTCGCCAATCCTGCCCTCGGCCTGGTCGCGGTACCGGCCCGGTCCACGCCAATCGGATCGTCATATGCATCCCGGGGATGCTGTGTATGACTATGTCGTGGTGGATGCTGGCAATGTGGGTGCGCTCCCGGCGCACCGACTGGCCGTAGCAAGACACACGTTTGCTCTGGTCGAGGCGGCAGTCTCTAGTACTTACTTACCCAGTATGAGTTTTGCCCTGAATAGAAGACGCCGACCTGGATAGCGAGATTGGCAATAGCAATGTCAGCCAGATCCCAGCGAATGGGCTGTGCTTCATGGGCAAGGACCCAAACGAGACGAATAGCCAGCCCATTGACTGGAACTCTGTGACGTCAGTGAGTATCCTAGACTCATCTATTTCAACATGCTAATAAAGTAGGAATGGAACAACGGAACTGTGCACTATCCAGCGGCAAAGCCCTCAGAGGCACTGCACGCAACCTGATGACCTACCGCCTGCCAGCCGAGGGCTCGATGGGGGAATAGGCCGAGCAGCTCTGGTGGTGGGCGACGATAGCTAGAGCAGGAATAGTATTCTCCCGTATAGCATGAAAGAGCAGAGATTCACACTACCAAATAAGGATCTTCGCTTCGTCAAGTCGATGCCCGAGTATGACCTTGCGACCCTCGACCGGCCTGGGCCTGTCGATGTCTCTTTCCCTACCATGTCAACGGATTCGTTCGCATCGTGGGCCGTTCAGGTCTTTCAGGAGTTGAGCCTCGCAACCATGCGCGGTTTCTCGAGCGGGCAACTGTAGGCTGGTCGTACATGATGAGCACAATTAGACCAACCGACCAGCTGCGAGCCTCATACAAGACAATCTGCCTCAATTTGCTTGTCGGAAGGAACCTGAACCTGATTTCTACCAGTCAACGCACGCAAAGCAAATCATATCCACCGACAACAGCACGGCCGCCAGAGGTGTACGCGTGGGCGCCGAGGGACTGAAGTACATGCCCTCGGCCAGAAACCAAGTGATAGTCTCCGCGGGGGCATTCAAGGCACTGCAGCTGCTCATGGTCTCCGGAATCGGGCCTGCGTCCAGCCTGGAGCGGCACAATATCCCCATTTGTCGGACAGAACCTGCAGGTTAGACAAGACAACTTGACCTCGTACCAACTTGACTTTCACGTTACTGTTCTGTCACACACACTGACTTCCAGCTGCCCCGCAGGACCACGTCTTGGCCAGCCCGTCGTACAGAGTCAAAGTCATCACCGGCTCTTCTATTGCAGTCCCCTCCCACCGCGCCCAGGCACAGAGCCCATTCAACGCCCGTCCGCCCCGAGGTCCTCTCACCAACCCGGGCGTTGACACCCTCTGCAAGTACCTTTCCAATTCCCCACTTGGAAACTCCCCCGCATCATAGCGCTCGCGCGTGACTACCTCGTGTAGCCTGGGAAAAGATCCCGGAGCCCCACCGCGCCAATTTCACCGCGGAGGCTCAAGAAGTCCACGCTTCCTTTCCCGCCGACTGGCCGGCGGTCGAGTACCTCCCCGTCTACGGGCCCTTTGGCGACAAGGGGAAACTATGCACAAGGGCCCGATGAGGGGTACAACTGTGTAGCGATGGGATCAGCGCTTGTTGCCCTACTGTCACGGGGGGGCGTTGACATCGCTTCGACGGATACGGAGGATAGTCCCGTCATTGACCCGCGCTGGTTCTCGCATCCTGGCGATTTTGAAGTCGCTATCGCGGCGTTTCGGCGCTCGAGGGAGATCGTAGCGACCTCATCCGTCTTGCAGGTTGTTATTGGTGGAACAGTATCCCAGGCTGGGGGTGCAGAGCGACGACGAGATTGTCGAGCTCCTGCGAAATGCGTCGAATACCGTTCATGATGCCTGCTGTACGGCTGCTATGGGACAAGTGACGATGATGCTGCCGTTGATGCGGGCGGGAGGGTCTACGGGTGTCGAACCTACCTGTTGTCGATGCCTCGATCATGCCGTTTTTGACCCCGGGACATCCAATTTCTTTGCTCCGTGAGTGTTCGTTTTGCCTGTCTCGGCTTGGAATACCGACGTACGTAGGCGGACTCGCAGAGAGAATCGCCGATGCATAGACGTGGCCTGGAAGTACCATGTACAGTATTGTTCAGCCGATAGCGCATTTGTAAGCGTTCGACAATCGAGGTTCAGTTTGACTTTCTCAAGACGTACCAGTAGACGTATCACTAGGAGAACTCCGGGTCGTGGGTAGGACAGAGGCTCGGTGTATATCTTAAGGCTGAGTCCCTTGCTCGTTGCTGGGCCGGCCCGGGGGTGGTTGCCCTTTCCTTGTTTGGGGCTTCCTCCGTTCGCACCTTCCTCGCTTGTTTTACTCCTGCCCTGGGTTGCTCTTTCCTGTTCCGGCCATTGTTTACGTTGACTCCAAGGGAAGGTGCGACCCTGTCCGAGGTTAGCCCCTGCCACCTACATCATTCAGGAACAAGATACTACTAGGAGCATAGTAGGTACCTATTAACTTTCGTGTCTCATTTCCAAAAAATCTGTCAACAATGAACTCCAACTTGAAGCCACAAACATCCCCAAACCACCATCTAATCCAAAAACGCCTTCCCAATCTATAATTCAGTAGCCCCCATCCCCTTCTTCTATACCAGACCCAAGGAAACCCCTCACTCTCATGAGCCTGTATTATACAACCGCATTCCGAACTTCGAATTCGTTCGCAGCAGCGTATCGATGACCAGCTTCACGGTCTCGGGCCGTAGGTCCTCGAGGACGAGTGTACTCGCGTCGGACGGAGTATCCAGTAATACCCCTGGAATTTCGGGCACACTGCTCGTACTGACATTCCCACCATTATTCATCAACAGGCTTGGATCGCAGTTTTCCAGCTCGAGTTCTGAGGCTGGCGAGTGCGGGGAGAGGAAGGAAAATGGCGGTGGCGGGAGTGGCGGCTTGAACGTTGACCAGTCTGGAATATCGTGCGTTTGCTGTGCGTATTGTTCAATTGCGTTGTCTGTTGTTATATCCGTGTGTTGGAGACTCCGTCCAGTTTCGAAGAGGTATGATGGGAGGTCAGAGGTGAAGGGCATGTTCATATTTATATTCATGTTCAAGTCGTCGGCTATTAGGTTGAAGATCCCCGAGTCGCATGGCGTATTTACCAGAGATAAATCCATCCCGGGGCTGAGAAGGTCCACTTGGTTGTGGCCGTCGGATTCCATAATCTGTGTATCACTGCAAGCGCCGCTGTCCATCGTCGAAGAGTTGACCTGGCTAGACATGCAGATGCCGCGTCGGCGGCTGAGGATCACGTACCTGGACTTGTCAGAATCGATATCCATGGGTTCCAGTAGAGAGTGGACAAGGTACCGGTTCTTGATATCGGTAGTCGATCGACTAGGAAACAGCTCACGCCCAATCTCCTTCCAGTCACGCCCAACCCTCTGCACCGCATCGAGCAAAGCCGCATCTTCATCCGGCGCCCACGGACCGCGCTTCACATTCGGATCCAGCGAGTGATGCCACCGCTTCGCGCATTCTGACACCGTTATCAGTTTCCGATTCAAGCCCAGTAAAGAGAACAGAACAGTATACGCAACGTACGATCTGGATGCCGACTCCCCACCATCTCCGCAACCTTCGTCCACTGAAATCCGACCTTGGCCACAGCCTTGCGAAGGAGATGATCCTCCGCCCCACTCCAGGTCCCTTTCCGACTACTCAGACTGATCTTCGTCCACCGCTTGCGGCAGTCTTTGTTGCTTCGGCCCGGGAGTTTCTCGGCTATTGCGCTCCAGTTCCTTGAGCCATCTGGGCCGTCGGTTTGTACTGCACTCGCTGATCAATATATTGATTGGGTTAAGTGTGGAATGGCAGAAGGTGAAGGGGAAAGGCTGGTCTCACATTGGGTTTTGACTTCCTCTTGCAAAATGCGGTCCTCGTCCGTTGTCCACCAACGTCGGCGACCGGGCGTTTCGCTCATGCTGCAACGGCAGATGCAGATGACGACTTCTTCGACTGAGAGAACATGGTCAGAGTTAGTCTCAGTTGCTAACTTGGGCGGGTATGTATAGGCGGGCGAGAAGAAAGCTTGCCCGGTTTGTGAACCCTTCGAGACATTCCCATCCTACATATATTAAACAATGCAGTGCAGTGCAGTCCAATCCAGTGAAAGAGGATGATGTTCAGCTAGGGTTGGAAACTCGACCAACCACGTGGTTGTGGCCCCAACCCGTGGATAGGAAAGCGTCTTACCGCAGTAACAGAAAGAGGAAACGGTGATTGGAACGGAACCCGATATACTGAGACCAGGCGATTCGATAATCCCCTGTGAGGATAGGTGGGCAATCCTTTGCTTAGCTAACGATGCAATACAGGGTGACTGACTGGCCCATCGCCACGGCGGCTAGGAAGGAAGCAGGCAACGTGCCGTCTGGGACTGGGCTACCATTGGCAAGAGCAGTCTTATACTCGGGGCTCGCCTACTACCTTTAGCTGGAGGTTGTCGCTTGTACTTGCGGGGTGAAAATGAACCAACGGCCGTGCCGAGTGTGGGTGCCTAACCTCGAACCCAGTATACCCTCCGAGACTAGATATACACCGAAGCAAACTCCACGGCTAGATATCGGCAGAAGCACAGCAAGAACATGAAAGAACAGTTAGCGCTGCACCGAGCGCCGAGCTTAAAACGAACTGAGCTAGATCGCCGTTCGCGCATACGGCTTTCTATTCGCTAGAGACAGGCGGCGCCAGAGAGGCGGTGGCTGCCGCTGCGGTCGTCTTTGGAGACGAGGGTGGCTGCTTCTTCCCAGAGGCTCCTCGCTGCAGAGCGCTGACGGCGAGGTGCCTGTCTGGTCTCGGCTTGCTCAAATCCTGGAATGGCGTCCCTGCGAGCCGGATGTGATTCGAAGTGTGGCAAAATATGTAGGCCGAGCCACGCTCTGACCCCCAGCTCGCGCCTGAACTCCGAATCTTGCTTGAAGTAGCCCAGAGTTTTGACACGCGGTAACGAACCACTCCAAAGGACGAAGAAGCTGACAAAAACGTGGCACATTAACGATGACGAAAAGGGGCCCCGAAACGGCCCGTTGGCGATGTTGATGCTGATATGCGGATTAAGAAATGCAGTGCCCAAGCTGAGACGACTTCCCCGTCCGGTCCGGGGTCGGTCTGCTTTGCCCTACATTGTATTATTGACTGCTCTGCTTTACTTTGACGTAGAACTATGTCAGCAAATAGTAAGCTTAGCAGGTCATTCATACCACTCGATAAAGCGATACGTAGTTGGCGCCATTCGGCGAGGTATATGCGTGTCATCAGGTCTCGTGCCTAGGTAGGTATGTAAACCGGGATACGACTTCGATACTGTGGAGTCAGTGCCGAGTCGTGTCGGATCGCTGAAGAAAGAGTATTCAGTCCGTGGCATATGGTTATGGGCTTCGCACTGCAGCCTACATTGCAGGCTGAACATTTCAGATAGTACAATGACTTTCACCATTTTCGACGTATCGGAATCATTAAGGATGTTGTGGCGGAAATTGTCCCCCCACACTCTCATCGCCGAATAGCACTCCGAGAACTATCAAAGACAGTGTCATTGTGCCACGTCGCTGGTGTGACACAGACCCCAAGTACAGCTACAAACGAAGCATTCCAACTGTTGAGAGTGACCGACAAAGGATCCTCTTCCGTGCGGCTGAAGAGGATAATGACTACAGCATCCGAGAGTGACGAGTCATAGCGACTTTGAAAGTACGTGCGTAAGAAGAAGTGCACTATCGGCGTCTACGACTATCGCTACGATACCCTCCGGCATCAGACACGCAACAAAGTTCCAATCCCAACTCCTGCAATCTATAACCCAAAATCCGCTCGATGAACAGGACACGGCCGTCGGCTAGAATCTCGGGCACCTCATGCGGCCAGATCTCGCCCCCTAGGCTCGCTGGACGACTTCGGCACGGTTCTGCACGACGCACTGGACTGGCGGATATGCTTGGAGGAGTTGCAGGGCGAAGCTACCTGTGCGTGTAGACGGATTGGTAAGTCAAGACGTTTGTTTTAGATAATTAGGTATCAGGTAGAACGAGTGGAAGGGGCTGGGCTAGAAATGCGGTGTAGATCGGAATGGTGTGCATGTATCCATGGGCAGGGGAGTTAGGGCAGGGTAACCTAACCAACACCACAGCCGACGTCGACGACGGGGCCTTTGCTGAAAGACGACCAAGAATCTATCAGTAAGCGAGCCAAATCAGTAATCTTATCTGCACCCAAGTCCATCCAAGCCATTCAACCCCCTTCAATTCAGAGAAGAACCCACCTCAAGCATGCGCCGCCCCCGACACCTCGCCGCCACCCAAGATCCCCAGCCCAAACGCACCCAGCCCCGGCCGCGTAAAAATCCCATCAGCCCAGGGTACGGATCCAGTCCTAGCGAGTTTTAGTGGTTCCAATTGCGGACTGCCAGGCAATTTGCTGACTTTGTAAGAAGTACCTTGCGGGCTCCGGCTCCGCAACGAGCTCCGACGCTGCGCCGGTGGTTGGCAGCATCGTCCGCTGCGCTTTATGCAGGCGCGGACTGGGGAAAACCTCGCGAAGTAGGGCTCCCGGATCAGCCATCACGTCATCATCACCATCAGCCGCAGAAAAGTCCTCCCTAGTTCACTCGTCTGCAATCACCAGCGCCACCTCTTGAACAGATCAGCAACCTGTCGGAGCTGCCCAGCGTCCGTCCAGGCCCTTGGAACGCGCTCCATGTCGTTGATGGCGACGGTAACGATGACAATGGGTCTGGCTTTCAGAGTTGGACTCGTCGAAGAAGTCTGTTCGCAGCTGAAGACGCTAAACGCCAAAGGCTATACAATGGATCTGCCCTGAACATGTGAATACCAATCTATCACCCCCAGCTCCTGCCTATATTGTCCCGGGAAGACCCGGATATATCGTGTGCCACTGCCTGTCTACATGGTTGACCATCTTCCAGGGCCCTGATATGTCTCGGGCCCGCGGTCGGCTTAGCGGCGTGGTACGGCGCTGTACATCGTTGCGGGGTATTTGATCTGGACCCAGCGTATGCAGTCAGGTCGCTTGAGCCGCGTGGTTATATCTTCTAGAAGGCGAGGAGTAGGGCTGTCGGTGCGATTGTGGTGTGTCATATCCACTTCAACATAGTCTTTACGACTGGTGCTGGCTCTTAGAGTTCAACACGGATTTCTCTCTCTCCTTTTCTTTGACCACTTTACTGGTCCTTCGCTCTTTTGCTCCTTCTACTATACATCCTTTACTCTAGCGTTTCGTTTCTCATCTCATACTCGTCGCTGCCATGGCCCATCCAGCAGCCCTGATCTTCGGCCCGCAGACAACCCTCCCCCCGCCCTCGCTCACCTCTCAACTCCGCGCAGCTCTCCTCCTGCATCCCCGTCTATACCCTCTCCGCAAATGCATAGAGTCGCTCCTGGCAGTCTGGCCAGTCCTCGTCTCCGCAGACCCCGCACTGGATCAAGTCCCCGGCGCCCGCGCCCTCAAGGACTTGACCCGCTGGCTCTCACACGGCGAGTTCCCACCGGCAAAAGAGATTTCCGAACTCCCCTCTGCATTCGTCACACCCTTTACAGTTATCCTGCATATCGTGCAGTATCTATCCTACACGGACTCGAAACACGGTCACGGGCCGCGACATGAGCATGTTCTCGAGTCTGTGCGGGATCAGGGTGGTGTACAGGGGTTTTGCAGTGGGCTCCTTGCCGCGGTAACCGTTGCGACGAGTCCGGATTTCGAGAAGGTATTTCGCCGAGCAGAGGTTGCGCTAAGACTGGCGGTTGGTATCGGCGCGTATATTGATCTGGATTGCGTGGGGTCGAAGATCAGTTCGATTGCCGTCAAGTCGAGGCCGGCGACGCCGCGGAATGAGTTGCAGGGGTATTTTGATGAGCTTGAGTCGGTGAGTTTGACGGTTTTTGAGCTGATAGGGCTCCTACTGATTGCGCAGACATATGTTTCCGTCGTCACAGATGCGTCGAGCAGCACGGTCACTACGCCCACAGCGTTGATAGAAGCCGTCACACAAAGGCTCAAGCCTCAGGGCTTCGCCATGAAGCAGGTCGACCTCCGGGGCCGATTCCATTATCCCGGGCACGCACGAGCAGTCGAGACGCTTCGCCGGCTGGCAGATTCAAACCCGGACTTTCAGCTCCCGCATACCGACGCGCTGCTTGCGCCTGTGTACTCGAATGTCAATGGGAAGCCGTTTCCTGAAGGGCCAATCGGCGACACGCTCATCGAGTCGATTCTTCTACAGCGGTGTGACTGGTACTCGACCATGTCCACTGCATTTGCGGGGTTGACATCGGAGGATGCGACCGTCGTGCAATTCGGCCTGGTCGAGTGTGTTCCTGCTTCTTTGCTGCGCAGGGCGCGCGCTTCAGTCCACAGAGTCACCAGCATACCGGGGCAAGAACCATCAAGCTCTGCAATCCCCGCCACAATAGAACGAGCAGGCAAAGCTGCCTCCGAACCCATCGCAATCATTGGCATGGCCTGCAAAGTCCCCGGCGCCGACAGTCTCGAGGAGTTCTGGGACCTCATGGTGAAAGGAATCTCCATGTGCACGACGATGCCCGAGGAACGCTTCAAGATAACAGGCCTGCGACGATCCGAGGATGGAAAACTAAAGTTCTTTGGGAACTTCGTCAGAGATGTCGACGCATTCGACCACCGCTTCTTCAAAAAGTCCTCGCGCGAGGCAGCGAGCATGGATCCCCAGCAGCGGCTGCTGATGGAGGTTGCGTACCAGGCGATCGAGTCGGCCGAGTATACCGGCCCCGCGGGGAACAGAGCGAAGCGGGATATCGGGTGCTATATCGGGGCCTGTTCAAATGACTACAACGACAATGTCGCGTCGCACCAGCCGAACGCGTTTTCGAGTCTGGGGACGCTAAGGGCCTTCCTGTCGGGGAAGATCAGCCATTTCTTTGGCTGGACGGGGCCGTCGATTACATATGATACAGCGTGCTCTTCGTCTGCCGTTGCCATTCAGGCGGCTTGCATGGCACTTCGGATGGGCGAGTGTTCGATGGCTCTCGCTGGAGGTGTGAGTTTCTATACGAACCCCTTCTTCTATCAGAATCTGGCCGCTGCGTCGTTTCTCAGTCCAACTGGGCCGACAAAGCCTTTTGATGCAAAGGGGGATGGGTACTGTCGTGGGGAAGGTGCTGGTCTGGTGTTTCTAAAGCCTCTTTCTGCTGCAATGGCCGATGACGACAATATCCTGGGTGTCATTGCTGCTGCGGCCGTCAATCAGAATGAGAACTCGACGTCAATTACAGTGCCACATACCGGGTCCCAGATCGAGCTGTACCAAAAGGTAGTATCGGACTCTGGCCTCCATGCCCACGATATCACCTATGTCGAAGCGCACGGCACAGGCACACCGGTCGGAGACCCCAGGGAAATCACCAGCATCCGCGAGGTATTCGGCGGTTCCGATCGACCTGACACACTGGCTATCTCTTCGGTTAAGGGCAATATCGGACACCTGGAAGGCGCGTCTGGCGTCGCGTCGCTGATCAAGACGATTCTGATGATGCACCACGGCACAATCCCCATGCAGGCAAACCACACGCAGCTGAATCCCAAAATCGAGGCATTGGAGCAGGACAAAATGCTCATCCCTCTGGCCAATCAGCCATGGAACGCTAAATTCAAGGCTGCGTGTATCAACAATTATGGTGCAGCTGGAAGTAACGCGGCGATGATTGTGTATGAGCCTCCGAATATGCGCTCAAAATCTCAGCAGTCGTTTCCCAAATATCCAATCGTCATGTCGGCCAACTCGAGTTTGAGTCTCAAATCGTACTGTTCTGCGTTGCTGCAGTCGGACGTGTCTCTGCCGGATCTCGCCTTCCACCTTGCAAACCGACAGAATCGCTCCCTCCCATATACACGGATCACCTCCGTCTCCTCTCAGAATGAGCTGCGCGAACACCTTTCTGCGGTTGTCGAAGATCGAAGTAGCTCATTGCAACAGGCTGCTCCTACTGCTAAGCCAGTCGTACTTGTCTTTGGGGGGCAGACCAGTACATCCATCGGTCTAAGTCGGGCGCTATATGATTCGTCAGCCCTACTACGCTCACACCTAGAAAAATGCGACAGGATCCTCCGATCAACAGGGCTGAAGAGCATCTTCGCCGCCCTTTTCCAGACCGAACCCATCACTGACGTGGTCCTCCTGCACTCGGCGCTCTTTTCGGTACAGTACGCCTGCGCCATGACATGGATGGACGCAGGCGTCGCCCCGTCCGCCCTGGTCGGCCACAGTTTCGGCCAACTGACTGCCCTCGCTGTCAGTGGTGTGCTATCGTTGACGGACGGGATCGCCCTTGTAACAGGACGCGCTCGGTTGATGCAAACGGCGTGGGGGCCGGAGACCGGCGAGATGATTTCGATTCAAGCGGATCTGCACACCGTCACCCGGCTGATCACCCAAATGGACGAGAGTGGCGATGGCGATGGGGATTTGGAAATCGCCTGCTTCAATGGGTGGACCAGCCATGTTGTCGTTGGCAATGCAGACGCCGTCGATCGTCTTCAGGGGCTACTTGATGGCGAGGGAATCCGGTACAAGCGGCTTAATGTCTCGCACGGTTTCCACTCGAAATTCACAGAGCCCATTCTACCAGGGCTAGAGGAATGCGCTGGGGGTCTCACCTTCCGTGAGCCGCGAATTCCAATCGAAACGTGCTCCAAGGACGCATCCTGGTCGGAATTCGACGCGGCCAAGATTGTGCAACACACGCGCACCCCTGTATACTTTGCGCAGGCAATCGACCG
The DNA here is from genome assembly GCF_044049435.1 of Aspergillus pseudodeflectus. NCBI lineage: Eukaryota > Fungi > Ascomycota > Eurotiomycetes > Eurotiales > Aspergillaceae > Aspergillus > Aspergillus pseudodeflectus. The sequence goes on along the minus strand of NW_027263821.1, from coordinate 149,003 downwards.
AGTCACAGCCCGGCTGGGCGCCTGTACCTGGCTGGAAGCTGGTTTCGGGTCTTCCGTGACGGGGATGATCCGCCACTCGCTCGAGGCGCCGGCTGCACATCTTTTCCAGCCGGTGCAACTCGGCGGCAGTAACGCTGTAGCGGCCCTGGCGGATACGACGGTCGCACTCTGGAGGGCTGGGCACCGCGTGCAGTTTTGGCCGTTTGATCACTGCGAGAGGGCTTCCTACTCGACTCTGGGGTTGGGCATTCCGCCGTACCAGTTTGAGAAGAACCGGCACTGGCTTGATTGGAAGGATACGGTGTCTGAGGAGGCGCCAGCTCCTGCGGCCAAGAAGGAATCTCCTGGTGAATTCCTGACGTTTGCCAATGGGGACGACAAGGCTGCTGAGTTTAGGGTCAGTACGCAGCATGAGACGTACTTGTTTTTCGTCAAGGGCCATGCTGCCATCGAGGAGCCACTGTGCCCTGCGCCCCTTTACCTTGACCTGGCGTGTCAGGCGGCTAGAATCGTCTCATCAACTTCCGACAAGGACGAGTCGCAGCCGAGCATCGAAGACCTCGATATCCAAGCTCCGCTGGGCGTGAGCGACCGTGTGATTATCCTCCGGCTCCAGCAGACATCCACCCCACAATCCTCGTGGAAATTCAGCTTCACCAGCAAACCCACCAATGGCAGTGCAGACGAACAATTACACGCGACTGGCATTGTCGTTGTACCCGCCAGCGACTCCAGAACAGCAGACGAGTTCGCCCGCTACGGCCGCCTGCTCAGTATCAAACGGTGCCGCGAGCTGTCGTCTGATCCCGAATGCCAGGCGCTGCAGGGACCGGTCGTCTACCAGCTCTTCAGCAAGGTCGTCACCTACGCCGACTACTACAAGGGCGTGCAGAGCGTCTATGCATCCGGTGGGCAAGTCACCGGCCGAGTGCGGTTACCGCAAATCGCCAAAGACCCTGAGCTGCGCAGGCCATTGCTGATCGACAGTTTCATCCAGACCTCTGGAATCCACGTCAACTGTCTCTCGGCTGTTGGACCCAAGGAGGTCTTTGTTTGCAACAAGGTCGATCGGGTCCAACTTGGACCAGCTTTTACGACAGAGTCGGTGGTAGCGGATGCCTCGTGGATCGTGTACTCGTCTTCCCATGCGATCAGCGACAGGGAGGTGTCGAATGATATCTTTGTGTTTAATGCCACCACCGAAGAGCTAGTTGTGTTTATACTAGGGGCTCGGTTTACGAGGGTCTTGATATCCTCCCTCCTTCGCGTTCTCTCGCGTGCGAATGCGGCTGACGGTGCTCCGGCGAAGTTCTCAACTGAAAAGCCTGTCAGAGCGCAGGTCAAGCCCGTTGCTCCTCCACCTGTATCCAAGATTGCAGTTCCAGACGTCATGTCCAAGCTGAAGACAACCCTCAGTGAGATCGTTGAAGTCCCCGTTGCAGATATCCAAGACAGTGATGTCCTCGCGGACCTTGGAGTCGACTCTTTACTAGGAACTGAGGTACTGAACGAGATCAACGATGCGTTCAGCGTCTCCATCACACCAGAGGAATTTGACCTAATGACCGACGTGGCCTCCATCGCCAAATTCCTACAAGCGTTTACCGGTGTCCAAGATAGTGGTTACGACTCAGAGGGCGTGGCCGAGTCGGTGTGTACGAGTTCAGATGTTTGCTCTGGCACTTGTGTTACGCCGGCCATTACTACGCCAGATGACTCTGTAGCAAGGCTTGCGGACTTGGTCGCTGGTCACTTGGAGTGTGATGAGGTTAACGAAGCAAGCAATCTCGCAGACCTTGGACTGGATTCCATTCTGAGCATCGAATTGGCGACTGATATCAAAAAGATATTCGGCTTCGAGATTGACGTGTCACAACTGGACACGAACTCGACCTTTTCAGATCTGGTGACCCTTGCCCTGCCAGGGTATGGAGAGGCAGCTTTACCTGCTGTCCCACCATCTGCCCCGGTAGTGGCCTCGAAACAGGGAAAAGACGGCGATATTGCCATGGAAACGTTCCTATTCATGCAGGCGGATCAGACGCCATTATATGCCGACATCTACTATCCCCTTGCTGTTTCCGACACACCACGGCCCATTGGTACGTCCTTGGTCAAAGCTGGAAATAATAGAGGAAGCTAACAATCCAAGCCCTGATGGTCCATGGCGGCGGCCACATTATGCTCTCGCGCAAAGACATCCGACCCAGGCAGACAGCACACCTGCACTCGCTCGGCTTCCTCCCCATCTCCATCGACTACCGTCTCTGCCCAGAGAGTCCTCTGATCGACGGACCCATGCGAGACGTCTGCGACGCCATAACTTGGGCACGCACAACACTCCACGCCATTCCACTCCGCTGCCAGGGCTTAAAGATCGACCCCTCTCGCGTCGTCCTCGTAGGCTGGTCCACAGGGGGCCACCTCGCCATGACAACCGCGTACACCACAATCGAGCGCGGCCTCGAACCGCCCGACGCAATCCTCGCCTTCTACTGCGCAACCCATTTTGAAGACCCCTTTTGGTCCCACCCAAACTACCCCGAGAACAGCGAATCCCTCTCCAAACAGCCGTATAACCTACTCGAGGGCGTCCAAAAACACCCGATAACCGCGTATAACGTCCCCTCGTCGGCCCGCGCAGTCGGGGGCTGGATGGCGCCGCAAGACCCGCGCTCCCGCATCGTTCTGCACATGAACTGGAAGGGCCAATTCATGCCCGTCCTCCTCCGCGGCCTCCCGCACGCAGACAGCGTCTCAGAATCCGAGGCGCAAGCCCTCCTCTGTCAACCCCAACCACCCCTAGAGGAAATCCAGCGCGCGAGCCCCTACGCACAGATCAAAAAGGGGAACTACCACACACCAACCTTCATAATCCACGGAACGGAGGATAATTTGATTCCCTGGACGCAGAGCGTGCGGACGATCGAGGCACTAAAGGCGCAGGGCGTGAGAGCGGGCATTGCGGCTCCGCAGGGGAAGATCCATCTGTTTGATATGTATCGGGATCCCGATGGGAGTTCGTGGGAGGTTGTGCGGAAAGGGTATGAGTTTTTGGTGGATGTTGTTTTCGGAAAAGAGTAATTCGCATCCATATAAACAAAGATGGGTTGGTAGGGCTTAGGGAGGTGGTTGTTCTTTTGTTTGGGTGGTAGATCTGTGGTGCCTGGGATATATAGATTTCAATATCATTTCGCTTTGGCTATTGGACGAGATGTCTGTCTAAAAGACTAGCGAATCAAGAGCTAGGGCTGTGCTGGCTTATTCAATATCAATATTGATATTGATATTATTGTTCAAAATACCTCAGTGCAATGCCCATGCGGTATTCCCCAGGATCTCGCGAGCGATGAGCGCCACGTACCTGTTTACTTCGACAGAGTACGTACTCACGGAGCGCCATGTAGACAAACCCGATCCATTTCTTCTCGCCGCTTACAATGCGCACAGAGACAGTATAAAAACAGTCAATTAATCAAAAACAGTCTAAGCACATGGCATGCATATCATACACTCCCCCTGAGACCAAAATCAAAGCCATCCCCATCCCCATCGCACACCACTTCATGGTACGTACGAATCACTTATTCAGTCCCGGGCGCAAAGCACCGGATCCCATTCGCGCCCTCGGGCAGTTCAACCTCGGGCTTGCATGTCGTCGCTGTACCGATAGACGGCCCCGAGCAGCCGGAGTCACTGTTCATGGTACGTTAGCTTTACATAACGCTCCAAGATGGTAGATTGCGAGAGCGAGGGGGGAGAAATGGAGGTATGGGGGAACATACACCCAGAAAACACACGCTGTCCCGTTGGCTCCGTCGTTGAGGACTGCGCCGTAGGTTCTAGATAAATGACTATCGTCAGTGACACGGTGTAGAAGTTGGTTGGCACGAACGGCATGCTCACCCCTGGAACAGATCCACGCAGACGCCGTCGGTTGCGATGCTGAGCTCCGTTTCGGTTCCGCCCTTTTGAATCTGCGTTACGCTTACGGCGAGGGTTGTTGATGCCAGGAGGCTGAGGGAGAGGGGAAGGAAGGCGTTTGGGAACTTCATTTTGGTTCGTTGCGAGGTGTTGGGTGTAGAGTATAGATAGATAAATGGGTTGGTTGTTCAGAGTTCTGGTTGTGGATTGATGGGCTGTGAGTGAAGACTGAACACACAGAGTTCTCCTCGTATTTATACTCAACGATGCTCGACAGGGAGCAGTGAAGGCAGACGGGATGACGTCCAGCCAAGCCGCATGGCTCAGACAAGATTCCCCTTGGATCTCGTGGCGGAGTTCTTGGCTGGGGCCAGAAACCATTGATCAACGTTCAGAGCCAACAAAGATCTCCCCACGTACAATGTAGCAAGGCTGGTTAGATGGCGCGCGGATTGGGGCCATCTTGGCGGTCGATCATGGCGAAGGGTCTGGGGCTGTACGCTCGGCTGCTCGGCTCCACGTCGGAAGTCCCTCCACCTTGCTCGTATTTGTTGTCACCTTGAGGATTATTGAGTGGGTGATCGACGAGTCCGCAGACTCTGGACGCAGGTTCATGGCTATGTCCCTGGCGATTTCACTGCCATGTCTATCACGATGTACTTAGAACAGCGATCTACGGGATTGCCAATTCCGGTCAACGAGGCTTGGATACGCTTGCGAGATGGATACAGGAGGAATACAGCAGCACGTATTATTTCGCCCCCTGCTCAGAATAGTCATACGTAGCGTGTGCTGGAAAGTCTGGTATGTTGTTCTTCTGCGTGTACTCTGCGAGGGAGGCGATTATGTGTTTATCGAGCGTCTCGTGCTATCTATTGTGACAGGCTCACATGTTTCATCCACTATATATTTCCGTAGACCAGGAACCCATTTGAGACTGTAGTCTCACTCACTCTTGATTCCTTCCAGGAACAGACGAAGGTTTGCCCATTTCATCATGACCTGTAGGAGCTGGTTGATCTCCATTGCCGAGGCACTGGGGGAGTCTAACCACGGCGGGCATAAATGTCCGCAGCTCGGCGTTATACATAATCAGTTCCAACTCGAGGTTCAGCATTCCCGGAAAAGAATGATCCCGGGCAGAAATAAGCGAGGACCAAAAGGGCGCAGGATTGCGAGGGAAACTTGGCTGTCGGGGCTTTTTGTCTCGGAAGATTCACAGTGCTGCCTTAAGGCTGCAGCTCGTTCTCGTATTCGCAGACCTCGAACCAATCAGCAGCTCGCAAACGCATTATTCAGCACAAAGACCGGCAAGTCGGCACTGTTAACGCCGATAGAGCCGATGACGACTCCTTTTATCCTTCACTTTCCCCAGAAATCGAGTTCTCGGTTCTTTTCCCGTCGAGATGGGCCTTTGCAGTCGCTGAACGATGCGTGTCCCGTCAGAAGCCCAGCGCGAGCAGAAACAAGAAGATGGGCCGCCGCGACCGAGCAGCTCCGCCGAGTCGACCAGCAGCAGCTCAGCGTCGGCGTCGGCGGGCGCAGATCTCCACCTGAAGCAGCAGCGCAAGTGGTACCGCCGTTGGAATCTCAACCCTCTGCGCCTCCAGAAGATCCCGCCCGTTCCGGCCGAGCGCTCTGTCTCACGAGAGCATGGCGCTTCTTTTCTCAGTCTGGCCTATTTCCAATGGATGTCCCCATTGATGAAGGTGCGTCTCCCAGAAACTGTTGTTGTCGTTGTTGTTGCTAACACAAACTCACCAGGTGGGCTACCTCCGCCCGCTCGAACTACAAGACATCTGGACGGTGAACCCCGACAGGGAGGTCGAGCTACTTTCAAGCAAGCTCGATGCTGCCCTGGAACGTCGGACCAATGCCGGGGCCAAGCGCCCCCTGCTCCTCGCCCTGTACGACACATTCCGCTTTGAGTTTATCCTCGGCGGCATCTGCCAGCTCTTCAGTTCGCTGCTCATGGTCTTTGCCCCCTACCTGACCAGGTATCTGATTGCTTTCGCGACCGATGCCTATGTTGCGCAGCATACTGGGCAGCCTGCCCCGCATATCGGCCGCGGTATGGGCTTTGCTGTTGGTATCACCCTCATGCAGATGTTTCAGTCTCTGTGCACGAATCAGTTCCTCTACCGCGGGCAGATTGTCGGTGGACAGGTCCGCGCCGTTTTGATTCTGCACATCTTCAACAAGGCGATGAAACTCTCCGGTCGGGCCAAGGCTGGCGGTACGCAGACGCCTGAGGAGCAGGACAAGGCCAAAGAGCTGAGCGCCGCCAAGGACCAGGCGTTAAAGCAGCCGGGCGCTCCGCCGAAAACGGACGGCAAGGGCTGGGGCAATGGGCGCATCATCGCTTTGATGAGTATTGATGTTGATCGGATCAATCTGGCGTGTGGAATGTTCCACATCTCGTGGACTGCTCCGATCTCCATCATCGTGACACTCGTATTGCTACTGGTCAATCTCAGTTACAGCGCTCTTGCCGGCTATGCGCTCCTCGTCTTTGGCATCCCGTTCCTCACATATGCCGTCCGCTTCCTTATCGTGCGCCGACGGAACATCAACAAGCTAACCGACCAGCGTGTCTCGCTCACACAAGAGATTTTACAGGGTGTCCGCTTCGTCAAGTACTTTGGGTGGGAAAGCAGCTTCCTCGACCGTCTGAAAGAAATACGAGGCCGCGAGATCCGCTCGATTCAGACACTCTTGGCCGTCCGCAATGGCATCCTCTGCGTCTCCATGTCGATTCCCGTCTTCGCCTCCATGCTGGCCTTCATCACCTACGCTTTGACCAACAATGACTTGAATCCTGCGCCTATCTTTTCGTCTTTGGCGCTCTTCAACTCGTTGCGTATGCCGCTGAACTTGCTGCCTCTTGTTATTGGCCAGATTACCGATGCGTGGACGGCTCTAAATCGTATTCAGGAGTTTATCGTGGCGGAGGAGCAGGAGGAGGACATCCAGCGCGACGATCACATGGCAAATGCGATCGAAATGGACAATGCATCATTCACCTGGGAACATTTAGCTGCGGATAAAGAGGCAGATCAAGCAGAGAAGAAAGGTAGCCCAACCTCCCAGACCAAACCAGACTCCGAAAAGACCACAGACCAGCCCGCCGAGCCATTCAAGCTCCGCGACCTCGCCCTACACGTCCGGCGAGATGAGCTCATCGCCGTAATCGGCGGCGTCGGCTCCGGCAAGAGCTCCTTGCTTTCAGCCCTAGCCGGCGACATGCGCATGACCGACGGCGCCGTCCGGCTCAGCACATCCCGCGCCTTCTGCCCACAGTACACCTGGATCCAGAACACGACTCTCCGCGACAACATCCTCTTCGGCAAGGAATATAATGAGGAATGGTACGACCAGGTCATCGAAGCCTGCGCGCTGAAACCCGACCTCGAGATCCTTCCCAACGGCGACCAGACTGAGATTGGTGAGCGAGGGATTACAATCTCCGGTGGACAGAAGCAGCGGTTGAATATCGCTCGCGCTATCTATTTCAATGCGGAACTTGTTCTTCTCGATGATCCGCTTTCGGCTGTTGATGCGCATGTCGGGAGGCATATTATGGATAAGGCCATCTGTGGCCTTCTCAAGGGGCGGTGCCGGATTCTCGCTACTCATCAGCTCCATGTGCTCAGTCGGTGCGACCGCATCGTCGTCATGGACGAAGGACGCATCCATGCGATAGGCACATACGACGAACTCGTTCGCGACAACGAGCACTTTAAGCGCCTCCTCTCGACCGCATCGCAAGACAGCAAGGAAGAAACCGAAGAAGCCACAGAGGCCATCGAAGAGGAGACGGAGAAGCAAAAGACCGCCGCGAAGCCCACGAAACCAGCCGCAGCCCTCATGCAGCAGGAGGAAAAAGCCACCGACTCCGTCGGCTGGAGTGTATGGAAAGCCTACATCAATGCCTCGGGCAGCTACGCGCACGCCCTCGCAATCCTCTTCTTCCTCGCCCTCGCAAACGTCATCAACGTCTGGACCTCCCTCTGGCTCTCCTACTGGGTATCAGACCACTACCCTTCCCTAAACACTGGGCAGTACATCGGCATCTACGCCGGTCTTGGCGGCGGCTCCGTGATCCTCATGTTCGTCTTCTCAACCTATATGACGACGGCCGGAACAAACGCCAGCAAGACGATGCTGCAGCGCGCCATGACGCGCGTCCTGCGCGCACCCATGTCCTTCTTCGATACAACCCCGCTAGGCCGAATCACGAACCGCTTCTCAAAGGATATCCAGGTCATGGACAACGAGCTCTGCGACGCGATGCGCATGTATTCATTGACCATCACCATGATCGTCTCAATCATCGTCCTCATCATCGTCTTCTACCATTACTTCGCCATCGCCCTTGCGCCCCTCTTCGTCCTCTTCCTCATGGCATCAAACTACTACCGCGCGTCCGCCCGCGAAATGAAGCGCCACGAATCCATCCTCCGCTCAACGGTCTACGCGCGCTTCGGCGAAGCGATCACAGGCACGGCCTCGATCCGCGCATACGGCGTCCAGGACCAGTTCCGGAAAGCCATCCGCGACTCGATCAATACGATGAACGGCGCGTACTTTCTCACCTTCTCGAACCAGCGATGGCTGAGTGTGCGGCTGGATCTCGTCGCGCTGCTTCTCGTCTTCGTCACGGGCGTCCTCGTCGTCACGTCGCGCTTCGACGTCTCGCCCAGTATCTCGGGCCTCGTCCTCTCGTATATCCTCGCCATTGCGCAGATGCTCCAGTTCACCGTCCGCCAACTCGCCGAAGTCGAGAATAATATGAACGCCACCGAGCGCGTCCATTACTACGGGACGCAACTCGAAGAGGAGGCACCCCTCCACCTCGCCCCGGTCCCCCCGACATGGCCGGAACGCGGCCAAATCACCTTCGACAGCGTCGCGATGCGCTACCGCGCAGGCCTCCCGCTCGTCCTCAAGAACCTCAGCATGGAGATCGCCGGCGGCGAGCGGATTGGGATAGTAGGTCGCACGGGCGCGGGGAAGTCGAGTATCATGTCTGCGCTCTTCCGTCTGACCGAGCTATCGGGCGGGAAGATCTGCATCGACGGTGTGGACATTGGGACGGTCGGGTTGCAGGATCTCCGATCACGACTTGCGATCATCCCGCAGGATCCGACGCTTTTCCGGGGGACGATTCGGAGTAATCTGGATCCGTTTAACGAGCATACGGATCTCGAGCTTTGGGATGCGTTGCGTCAGGCGCATCTGGTTGAGTCGGGTTCGGGTTCAGATGCAGGTGCAGAGTCGCCTTCGAATCCACAGGCAGAGCAGCACGAGACTGGCGTCTCGTCATCCCCTACTACTGCCCAGGCTACCACGGCAGCACCAAAACTAACCCTCGACACCCCCGTCGACGAAGAAGGCCTCACATTCTCCCTCGGCCAGCGGCAGCTCATGGCCCTCGCGCGCGCCCTCGTGCGCAACGCCCGAATCATCATCTGCGACGAAGCAACGTCGTCCGTGGACTTTGCGACGGACCAGCGGATCCAGGAGACGATGGCGGCTGGGTTCCGGGGCAAGACGCTGCTGTGCATTGCGCATCGGCTGCGGACGATTATCCAATATGATCGGATCTGTGTCATGGATCAGGGCGCGATTGCCGAGATGGATTCGCCCTTGAATCTGTGGGAGAAGGGTGGTATTTTTCGGGCCATGTGTGAGCGGAGTGGGATTACCAGGGAGGATATTGTTGGGCATTAAGCAAGCCATTTACTAGTATAAAAGTTGCAGTTTGGATACTGCCATATAGATGTCTAAAGCTAGAACGTATATCATGTCGTCACGTTGAGTGTTCATCCTGTCGTCCCGAGCAAGCACAATGCTACAGCTACAAAGTACTACGGCGTATGAACTTGAAGTGATCAAATGAATTGCTATGGAAATCGTGAAATGCGGTACTATACACTCGGGCCAGCCATTCTCAGCATGCAAGGAAAATGTACGTCGAATCGAAACGTGATCGTAGCAAAATGCATCAACGCGTCGCTATGACTTAAAAGAAATGCGAAAGAACACCGCTTACGCCGGCTTGGAGCAGCTGAAGACACCCCGGACTGTTCCTTCGTTGTACTTGTCGACCTGTCGAGCTGGTTAGCACTCGTTGAGTGAATTTTTGGAGTAACAAAACTTACAATATCCTTGACACTGGAGTAGGTACCAGCCACAAGCGTCAGGAAACCGATCAGCATGCAGCACACGTTGAGCGCTCCGAGCATCAGGTTGTGGCGCGAGTTCCACGGTCCCTCTCGAATGAGCATGAACCACATGAAGGCGGGGAAGTAAAAGGTAAAGCCCGAGATGAAGAGCGAGGAAGAAATAGACAGCAAATCGTTGAAGAAGGGAATGACCTCAGCAATGATAAAGGCAATGACAGTGCCGACGGTAATAACGGCCAGCCAGGTGATCCAGCCCATCTTGGTGTTGATGAAGCGGATGGGCGAGTCCTTGAAGATACGACCGTGGACGACACGGCCCGCGACAACGGTGTTGATGGAACCACTGATGAAGATGACGGGGAGAGCAACACCGAACGCGACTCGGCTCATGAGGTGACCGGCGGACAATAGGGCGGGACTTTGAACGTCCTGGCCAACAAAGGCGTAGACAATGGCTCCGGTCAGAGTGTAGATGAGGATCTCGGTAATTCCAAGGGCCCAGATGGACTTGACGTAATCCTGGGGTGTGTGCATCTCGTCCATGAACGAGAACTGGCACATGGCGAAACTATAGGCGAAGATGATGTTGGTGAGGGCGATGAAAGCATCGGTGAAGCTAATGTCCTCCTTGGGCCAGGCGGACCAGTTGACGCCAGAGAGTCCGCCGGGGGCATTGGAGCTCTCAACACCGGTCGCGATGATGGTGATTCCAATGGCGATAATAATCGACGCGAAGTCGACGTAGCCGAGAATGGCCATTTCGGTGAAACTGGGAGGGACGGCGAGGATCAACAGAATGATGGCGGAGACCACGGCAAAGACAACAGAGCAGACGTCGCTCTGGGTGATGTCAATCCACGCAATGGCACCAGTCAGAGTGTGAGAGCCCGTCAGGAAGAGCAGCTGCAAGATGAGCATAACGTTGATGAGCTCGTAACCAAAGCGACCAAACATGAGCTTTCCAGCATCGGGGTAGTGGTGAACCAGAGGGAACTTGAGCTTGACCTGCCCGACAACGTATGAGGTGTAGATGGCGAGCAGCCCGAGGCCGACCGTGCAGATGACACCGGCGACCATTCCCAGTGTTGCAAAGGTGGAGGGGAGAGACAGACTGCCGAGGGCAATGGCCTCGACGATGAGGACGATGGTGAGGCGCTTCCAGCCCAGACGGTTGAATTTCTGGATACCGTGTTCATAGACGGTCCGCTCACGCTCGCTCATCTCGGCCACGAGGTCGCCATCGTACTGGGGGAGGCCGGTGACGTCGGGCTTTTCAGCACCGGGGGCCACGGTGACCTTCTTGGAGTCGCTGTCGGAGATGTCTGTAGACGACGCCATGGTTGAAAGGCGAGGAGTGGGTGAGAAGGGCGGGGAGTTGAGATGGACTGGAGTTGGACCGGGGGAGGGAGGAGGAGAAGAGTTTAAAGCAAGAGTAACAGAAAGCAACAGAATCTGAAGACAAAATTGTAACGTTGTGGAAACCACAGCCGGATTTTGTCCGCCCAAAAGGGAAAGTGCCGCTCATTGGCTGAATTAGAGTTTCTGTGACTAATAAGCCTTGTGGCGCTGGTTCGCCAACGGGGCTTATCTGGCCGGCAGCCACTCAGCGAAGAGAGCGCCCTCGACTAGGCAGAATAGGGTTAGCGCCGGCAGTTGCGGGCTTCGAGAAGTTGCACAGAGTCTGCGAGATGTCATCACTCGGGATCAATCTGATCATTGCAAATTGCGCTTATTAGATTGAATTACGGAGCTCTCCGGGTGCACTTATCAAGGATCAGCACTTATCAGCAAGCTATGCAACCTCTGCCGCGTTTTCCCCAGCTTTTTCCCTCACTCGTAAGTCCCGCAAATCACCTCGCCACCCAGGTCCAGCACATCCGCAACCGTCACGTTCGGAACGATTCCGTGCAGCCACAGGACATGCCTCAACGTGGTCGTGTCTCCTTCGTCACCATTGTAATCCACCACACTTGGATCGGGCCCTTGTAATCCCACCAGGTCGAGGATGCTCTGCGGCGGCACATTCACGCCCCCCATCGCCGTCAGCCGGTTCGCCTCGTCCGCCTGTTGCCATTGCCACCACAGTCGGTCCAGGTACGCGTGGTGGAGATAGAAGATCGGGTCGCCACTGCTCTCAATGGGGTCGCCCATCTGTTCGAAAACGAAAACATGTCACGGTTAGCTCAGCTGCTTCTCCACTGGGGTCCATAAAACACGAGACAGGCGGTCTCACCACTCCCCCAACAACTGCATGCCCCGCACTGTGCGGGAACTCGTTATAGCACTGCCATGCCTCGTCGTACTCAGTCATGACAAAGCACTCTTCCACATTGGACCGGTTCGCCCACGTAAACCACTGCTGGTCGAAAGAGCGGCTCAGGCAGTAGTTGGCGTGGTTGCTCTCTCGGCTCATGTGCAGTGTCAGGTCGCGGAAGGGCCCGTCCTGGATGCAACCATCGTCTGCTCTCGTGCGCCGATCTGTCAGCCCATCATCCCTTGCAGACAGCACCACGAGTCCCCGGGCCCGACGTTACTTCAAGTCAGGAGTGGATCGCTCACCTCTGCCATCGCCCCCAAATCCAAACACTGGATCAAAGATCGCCGCCTCGTGGATCGGTCCTGATTCATAATCTCCCAGCTCATCCCAGTACGGCTGCGCACCCGTGTATCCGCATAATCTCTGAAGCAGGAGCTCGTGCGCGCGGATGAGATAACGATGCCACGGGAGGAAATGTCCAACGTAATGGATATAGTTGCCCTGCCAGATATGCGTTCGGTGCAGTTCGTCCCAGACAGTTTCCGCGCCCTCGACTGACCCGGTTATCGGCGGATGGTTGATCAAGCATCGTGCAGCTCGAATGTACTCTGACCATCGTCAGTCTCCAGTGCAGATGCCGTCGTCATGCAGTACTCACTTACCGAGTTGCTCAAGCTTGCTCAATGCATACCTGGTGCGGTTAGGTGGTTGATGCACCCACGGATGCTCACGTACCATGATTTCCTCCTATTCAACGAGCTGCAACCATCCCGGGGTTGGGAAACTGCAAGGCCAAGTGTCGATACTATAAACAGAGACACGATCGCCAACTGGGACCACCGAGCCATCATGGTGTCACACCCGAAAACGGTACTTGAGAAACAGAGCGTCGCGCGACCACCTTGCCGACCTGCCGGGTCACTTTATATTATCATTGCGAACCTCGCGGACTCGCTCTCGGTCTACCCCTGAGTCTCCTGCAGCAACCGTCCGCTGGCCAGGCGCATTGTGCACGAACCTCAATATTGGACAAAGGACCGCAGACGCCCTCACAGGTGGCTCGAGGCAATCGGTAAGCGATGCTGGTCGTGTTGTTAATCCCAGAGCAGCCCAACAAACAAAGCTCAATCACTCATCTCCGCCGGAGTGAGAATTTCGCTGCCGGGTTCTGTCCTACTGGAGGATTACGGTTTGGGCCACAGAGATCATGCAGACGTGGTGCGCAGCTGACCAATGTCGCCAGCTCCTGCAGCCCGGTGAGTTGTGCAAATCTCTCAATTGGGACGTAGATTGTGGATGCTTTGGGCTCGTTTATGTAGGTTGCCTGCTCGGCTTACTCGCGAAATGCTCACCCTCCAGGATGTTCTGCCAATATAATCAGGACAGGTTCCAAATCTCGCAAGCTCGGCGTTCTACGTTTGCTATGTGGATAACCGCGCTACGAGACAGTTCGCGCAATCCACTCGTGCGAACAGTATTTCCGTTCGATGAGGCTGTTTGCTGAGCGACTGGGTTGGAGAAACAGCACACGATGGCTGATCCAGCTGCCTACGTGGTAACTCGGGTTCGGTGAGACCTTCGATCTGCGATGCACCCCGGTGTAAGACCCGACATCTCCTCCGCGCCATGGCTCGTAGGATCGCCATTCTATGCCTCTACACATCCCACAAAAACTTTATCTCTATCCTCTAATGCCGGAATCTGCGGGCAGACATGCTCAGCGAGAGGGAAACTCAGCTTTAGCAGCCATCAGCCACAATTCCCCGCACAGTCGATCCGCTAGATTCTAGATTCCACAGGCGCTGCGGGCTGAGGGCGGAATGCTTATTACCCGATTCGCATCGCCGAGCAGCACAACCTGCTAGCGGAAGTTTACGTGGACTGGCCTTGCTTGCGCTGGTCGATGACGGTTGCAGGTCGGTCGCTTCCGCAATGGACAGAAAGAGCTCGTTAGGCACAGTCACTATTGTCGTGTTTCCGGTTCAAAAGCCACGAGGTCCCAGTTTCAAAGCGTCCGGCTACGGCGTCCGTTCGAGGCCCATGCGGCTCAACGTCTGCAAACTGTTTCATGATCGAACAGCGTATACATACGGCGGACAACATCCGCCAGAGGTATCTGCAGGTCATACATAACCGTAATAGGAGGGTGGCAGGCATCATATATTCGCAGAATCCTGCCAATCCGGCTCGCGCGCGAAGGATCGCGGATGAATATCGTGCGGTCGGACCGTTTCCCACGATTCCACAAGATCGCACGCAACAAGAAGTAGGCCATACTCCTGTGTACACTAGTGCTGGATCATGGTATTGGTAGGGCCCGTGTACTCGGAAGCTTCAGCGTCGGTTCCATAGCTGGATCGGCAGCCCACTGCAGAGGCTCAACCCTCCGATGTAAGCCCTGACCATGAAGCTCGTTGGCTTTTGGAAGATTCCACTGCCTCAATATCTACCTTCCTAATGCTCACGGTGTTGCCCGCATGACCAGTGTACCAAAACCAGCGCCTAGGCCACGTCGACTCGGGGCGCCGATGGAACTCCAGTTTCTCTCCTGGCTCCTTGTGTAGCGGCTCGGTCGTGTTCCAAAACTGCACGGATAGCACGGTGGTCAGTGCCCTCAGGGCCGGTAGCAGGTGAATTTGTACCGAGGGCTTGTTGCTGGGTATGGGCAAAGGATAGATAGCGTTGCCGACGGAGGAAAGAGGGTCGGTTGAGGTACGCGGTCAAGGTAGAACTGATTTCTGTTAAACCGAGTTAGTTAGCCATCATATCTTCCGCATAGCCTGAGGTCTCACCATCTCATGGTTTTGGTGGATACAATCCAGGCCCCATGGCATTTGTAATATGCGCATGTCTGTGGCATATACAGTCGACGAGCCTAATCCCGATGCAGGCAATAAGTGCACCGGCATCGGGGCGCGCCCGATAGCAGCCAAGAGCCCAACAAATCCACCAGCGTTGTATCCCGGGCCGTCCATCGAAGGCGCTGTCGATCTTATTTCGGCTTGTCTTTCGCACGGTCGAAAATCATCGGCAGGGTCGGTATAGCATGACTCGCTGCGCTTCTGGTCCGCGGAAACCGTCGAGCTCGGCGAATACCGAGGCTGGAAGGCTGCTGTCCATCGCGCTGGACTATCCGCTGTCGAGACACGAGTCCGTCCTCAACTCGGCAAGACTCGAACTCGTGTGGTTGGTTGACTCCACGGTGCTGCCGACCGGTGGCCACGTGTTGATAACTTGGGACGAAGAGCGATACCGGTTCCTCCCGCGCCTGGCGCAATTCATCGTTGAGCGATCGTTTTTAGGACAGAGACGGTTGAGATTCTCACGTTCGTGACTGGTCGGTGGTGGGGCTCCCAAACTCCGGCGAAAAGCTCAATTTCTCCTGCCGTGTGAGGGTGACGAAGCTGGGGCGGTGACGCGCGGCATAATAGGCTGTTTATTCTCCGATCAGTCACGTGCCATTTTCCCCACCGACCGTCGCGACCAGAGTCTCAAGAACAGAATGATGCAAAACAAGTCATCTCGGTCAATAAGCGAGATCCGGTCAGTAGGAACGAATATAGAAGCTACAGAGAGTTACTGGGGGAGCAGACATCGCGTCTTAAGCCGACAATTCAGAAATCTGAAACAAAATCGGGTTTGAGCAGCGGAGGGTCAGAACAATATATATTGGGTTCTGCGACCATAGAAAAGGATGGACAATCTTGCAGCAACGTAAGAATGTTTAAGAACGCCATCTATTAAGAAATCTATCAATACTTGACTCCCCAGATCTAATCAGCAAAAGCATCACATTGGTATAGACATAAGAAACATTCCTAAGAATAAGGCGCAAATAATAACGATCACGTGATACTTCAAGAATAGAGTCATGGGCGAGGGTCGCAGGGTTAGGATATTAGACATTATTATGAGCGTAGTGTAAAATTGTATGAGTTCGAGATAGCCTGAAGGGAAGGCAAGGCGTAAGAATCGTTCAGAATCATCAGGTCGTTCGCGTTCAAGCGGAACCCTTGCTGGGATCCTGCGTCTTCGCGACGCGTAGACTCTTGCGCAGTTTATCTGTCGCACGGCAAGCCCAGACGAAGAATCCGAAATGAATTATACTGGTCTTATTAGTATGCAGTCATTGCTGGGGAGCGGAGTGACTTACACAGCGACGAAGCCCACCGCCGTACCAAAGTGCTCGACATACGCAGCCTGCTTGCCATTGCAGTCCGGTTCTGTGCGGCCACAAGTGTATCCACCCGTGTAGTATGGCTTCATGATCGCGAGGTACAAACATAAGGCGACGGTCACGGCAGCGAAGGCGATGAAGTCAAAGGCGATGTAAATGCCTGGATGGATGGGAGTGGGGGTGGCCAGTTCGACTGAGAAGATTATGAGGGACCAGACGAGTGCGTATTCGGTCTAATATCATCTGGATTAGTTCAGGTCCGGATAGAAAGTTGAGGCGATATACTCACCGTTCCTGTGACTGGGGCGATTACGGGATGACCCAGATCTGCTGCCGTCAAGACATCTCTGTCATGCAGGTCTTGCGTGTATCCAAAGGAAATGACAGCCGCTAAAGAGGCGACTATCGTAACGAAGCGCAGGCAGAGAGATAGACGTTGTGAGCGCCACTTGAAGCTCGCTGAAGATCCCATGGTTGTGTAGTTTGGAATAGAAACGGGTAGGTGAGGTTTGCAGGAAAAGTATACTTGTTTGACTTTGACTTGAGATGTCCCATGTAAAGGCTTGAGAGAGATGTCGGCCTATATAGACACTCTTCCTCTTAGCGAGCAATGGAAATAGCATCGCGATAGGCCATGACCTGGCTGTGCCGGACGATCAGTCGATCGGCCAAGACAAGAAGGCAAAGTTCTGCTGAGCCAATCTGTTAGGCAAGCGGCTTGTCAAGAACATGGTCATCTTCTCTTCTAAAGAGAGCGAGTAACAATGCGGCTTTGCTCCGTGGCTTGGTTAAGGGTATGACGCGAGATACCATGCGAAGATTCAGGGTCCAAAACACCCCAGTATGCAGGACCAATGAAGGATCGGGCCATGCGAAGCGACGCATGACGTCATGGAAGGAATACGAATTGCATAACTTGGGCACAACGCCCAGAGCATAGCCTCGATTGAGCCTCGAAAGGATTCAGGAAGGGAAAACCAGGCGCGGCCGATCAGGCGCCCAGCGAGACAGTGTTCGAGAGGAGTCTACGATTGGCGCCGACGAATTTGCGATCTGCAGCGCGCAAAAACGGATCAATCCATTTATTTCAACTCAAAAGATGACGAACAAAACTTCATATGTCTCTTGAAAGAGCAGGAATACCACCAACCCTAGTTAGGATGATCGATGCGAATGACAACCTTGGCAAAATGCTTCTTCTCCGCCAGGCGTCGATAGGCACTCTTTGCATCCGCAAGCTCGAACACCACATCGTCGATCGCAGGCACAATCTTTTTCTCGTCAATGAAGCGAACGGCATCTCGAAGTTGGTTTCGGCTGCCTCCAAGTAGACCGCGAATAACGCAGGTATGGATCAAGGCGGAAAGAACAGAAACAGGAGGAGAATCGTCACCGACAAAGCCTATCACTAGAACGATACCGTCCACGCGCACCGCGGCGAAGGATTGGGGCAAGGTTTCATACCCGCCAATCTCAATGATGAAATCAAACCCCCGTCCGCTAGGTGTCAATCGCCGTGCCTCTTCGCCCCAGTTTTGGTGTGTTCGATAGTTGACCACATGAGCTGCGCCAAGGGCCTTGAGGCGAGCCGCTTTTTCCTCAGTTGAGGTGGTAGCCACAACCGTAGCACCGGCAGCGACAGCAATCTGTAGGACAGCGATGCTCACACCACCTGTGCCCTGAACGAGCACCCATGAGCCTGGTCCCGCCTGGTTTCCTTTCAAACCGAAGAGCGCATTCCACGCTGTCACCCAGTTGCATGACAAGGTCGCCGCTGGCAACCAGTCCAACGACTTTGGAGCCTGCACAAGGGCTGTTGCAGGAAAAGTCGCCCAGGATCGAATTGTACCGTCTGTCCCTTGGCCAAGGCAGTTTGGGACATCTAACATCGTAGCCTGGGCATCATCGCCTTCAGACTCATTGACTGGTTTTACTACACAAGTCGTGATCACTCGATCTCCTGCGCGGAACTCGTGGACGGAAGACCCGACGGCCTCAACCGTGCCCACGCCATCACAGCCAGGAACGATGGGTGGAGTAATGGGACCATTGATACTCTGCACGGAGTTAGTGAAATTATAGTGAATTACATTCTTCAGAGCTTACCCCAGGCTTCGCAATATTTATCTCGCGATAGTTGAGACTCGCGGCGTAGAGTTTGACAAGAACTTCATGAGGACCCAAGTCTCGGACTGAGGGTATGCTGATGTTGTCTTGGTATTCGAGTGACTTTTCAAAGCCTTCCTGGCCTGTCAAAATCCACTGTCTAGCCATAGTTTGAGAGCGTTTGTTGTTGTGCGGTGCTGCAAGATAAAAAGATGATCAGGTTGCTATCCTGACGAGGGAAGATTCCAAGGCTGGCAGAGGGTACTATATACCCTTTGGTCAGGACATGAGCTCGGCGTGTCATGAGGAAGGTGATTCTGAAATTCCGAAACAGGAAAATCAATTTGGGTAGGAGTATAGAACGCTTCTCACCACCGGAATCCAGTCGCTGCCCACGAGTCCGCGGATGGAGCGAATCTCATTTTCCCAATCAGGAAAATTAGATTTAGCCCCGTGGCACAAGCCCAGGGTGGAACCCAAGCACAGTCATGATTCGTTGCCTTTAGCCGAGTAGTAAGCGCTAGACCCCAAACGAGCTAACTAGGTAGGCCAAGCAATTCGTTGAAGTCCTGGCATCAGTATCAAGGCATACGTGCTGAAAGTTTGATGCCTGTGAGAGAGGCAAGAACTACCGGTGGCTCTTGGCTATTGGATTTGTGATGCGGAGTCGGAGCTTTGAAATCTGAATTTGTCATCGGTCGAATACACGGTCATCCACGAGTCCGGCACGGAACCTTCCACCTCAGCAAAAACGTCCGGATCTGACAACTCCGTCCAAAGCTGTTTGAACAGACCATTGAGACCGATATCCGACACCAGCCTCTCTTGCAAGAGTCTCAGCGGTTCGGGCCACCCGCGTAGCCGCATCCAGCGGACTGCCATCGAGATTCTATCCACGAACCATGTCCTCGCAGGCGAGCCCCTCTCTCCAGCTATGGCCCCGACCATGAGTTGGAAGCAAGTCATATGCATGTAAGGGCAGCCCTTGATTGGGAAACGTTGCATCGCATCTCGTAGGTCACTGGCAAGGAGAGTTAAATAGGCTGCTGAGTGTGTGGGCCAAAGAAGATGGAGGACTATCTCAATCGCTCGTGCGGCCGCCTCGATATGAATCTTATCGCTTGTTCTGAGTGCACGTGCTTCGTACTGTAATCGGGCTAGCGGTTCTTCGATTGCTTGAGCGACAAGAACCGAGTCAAAAGCGTGTTCGTTATGCGAATCAACCATGCCTTTCAAACGACTGACACCGTCACAAAGTGCTGCGAGTCTGGACAGTCGTTGGTCATGGTAATGGCTCAATGCATTGATTACACTGGGATGCCAGATCCGAGGGAAGCCCAAAATGCCATTGATCGAGTCCCTAGAGGCGTAGTTAGCGTTTGGAACTAGTATAACAGAACCTGTACAGACTGGACAACAAGGTCTATGACCCATGACGGCAAAGAGTCGGCTAGGCGAGATTCTCGGTCTCTGATGATATTTGTGAGCCCGTTGATATGGATTTTCCACGCAAACCTATCATCGGCCAAAGCTGCACCAAAAGCCATAGTAAGAACTGCACCCAAAACGCCATCTGTGCTCGATTTTGTGGACATGATCGCCTGCTTAATAAGATTCACGGCTTTATCCATATGATTGTGTGCTCGGCACTGCCAGGAAATGTCGGGAGACCACTGCTGCACAGCTACAGCCATTGACGCTTCGACCAGTGCAGGGTCAGAGGCGATGAGGTCAAACCAGGCGGCCTCACTGGGACCGTCGGGAGCATGTCTGCCTTCCAGATAAACAAACTCCTGCAGCTTATGCACTGGGAGTAGTTAGTTGTTTTCTACAACTCGTCGAAATAATGTTACACACGAGCTCCGATGTCACCACCGGAAGTTGGGGCCCTCAAAATAGCAACCTCGGTATTGCTTTTTCGTTTTGATATCTTTCGCGACTGGGAAGATGCTGTGCCCGCGATCCGCTGCCGTCGTTTTGCGAAATTGGCTTTTGTGACGTGCGCTCTCATCTGCTTCAGTGTGGGTTGGGATAGGGTCGAGGCCCCAGTTGTATTCAAAAAGGTGAACTCTGCGGAGTCCATTTTGGAATTTGTCACTCCATTTCGATGAACCTCGTTCAGGGACTCGGAGGTGTTGCTGTCTTGACTCGAGGCAAGCCGGGATAAGCACGGAAGATGGTTGTTCCGCAGGATCATGTGAGCGCCGCTTATCTTCTCCGACCGAGTGTTTGGGCGTCTCCAACAACGCGATCGAAGAGCAAATCCCCCGCTAAGATTGTGCCTTTCCTTGGCATACTACCTTGACCATGCTATCAACCTGTGGCCTGTGTCTGTTAATCAAAAGACCGTCTTGGGTTGCAGTACTAAGCCCGCCAAAACGCTGATCCCTCCTTCCTCCACGGTTATCGCCGGTCGCGATATGCAACGATGCCTTGGCGTAGTGTTCCTGAACCAGTGAGGAGGTCGTCGTCGAATTCTGGACCAATGTCGAGGCCGGCTGATAAGCTGGGGGTGTGCTCGCGCTGCGGGGGCCTCCTGGGTATGAGCAAAGCCTGGATGTCTTAAATTGCCCTGCTCTCCCTGCGTTCCTCGCTTCGGAGATTCTCCAGGGACGAGTAGCCGGTCAGTCATCGAGAACGCGCAGAATGAAGGTATGTGCAGCTCCCTGTAGATTCAATTGAGCGCCGGCTAAGGTGTAGTAGACCTCCGCCTTGTTGGTGCTCCTGGGCATCTCCCAGACCATTGCTGTGCCGTACAAGCCACGCGAACCTCGCGCAGGCGGAAAGAAACGCCTGACATTCAACGAAACGGTAGTCGCTTCGGCCCTATCTCCGTCATCCATCTCGGTGCAATGGATCGCAACCGCCGACGACGGAGACTATGTGTACCAAGAGCAGGACGGAAGTATCAAAATCGAGAGCATTGTCACCAACCGGTCACAGACCATTGTTCCGGCCGACGAGGTACCTGCGGACGCATATAGCTACTGGATTAGTCCGGACCTGTCCGCGGTTCTATGGGCGACCAACTACACCAAGCAGTACCGTCATTCCTTCTTCGCCGACTACTACATCCAGGATGTTGCGACGTTCGAGTCCGTACCTCTCGTGGCCGACCAGTCTGGGGATATCTCATACGCGGAGTGGAGCCCGAAGGGTGACTCAATTGCCTTTGTCCGCGGAAATAACCTGTACACCTGGGTCAACGGCACCGTGGCCGCTATCACCGAGGACGGTGGACCGGATTTGTTCCATGGGGTACCCGACTGGATTTACGAAGAGGAGATTTTGGGAGACCGCTTTGCGTTGTGGTTCTCCCCCGATTCAGAGCTCCTAGCTTTTTTGAGCTTCAACGAGACCGGGGTTCCCACCTACACCGTGCCATACTACATGGACGACCAGGAGATAGCGCCTCCGTACCCTCGAGAGCTCGAGATTCGGTACCCCAAAGTTGGAGAGACCAACCCGACAGTGACGCTGAGCATCCTTAAACTGAGCGATAACTCAGTGACAACCACCCCGATTGACGCCTTCGACCCAAGCGAGCTGATCATCGGCGAAGTCGCCTGGGTGACTGATACACACACCACAGTCGCTGCCAAGGCGTACAACCGTGTGCAGGACCAGCTGAAGGTGGTCATTGTGGATACTGCATCTGGCGAAGCCGACGTTGTCCACGAGCGTGACGGTACCGATGGCTGGTTGGACAACTTGCTTTCGATGGTGTATGTCGGTCTCGTTGGCTCGGGAAATACATCCTCTACCTACTATGTGGACCTCTCTGACCACTCTGGATGGGCGCACCTGTATCTTTACCCAGTATCTGGCGGTGAGCCAATTGCTTTGACCGAGGGTGAATGGGAAGTCACCCGAATTGTGAGCGTCGATCAAGAGCGGCAGCTGGTATACTATCTTTCGACACAGCATCACAGCACGGAGCGCCATCTCTACTCGGTCTCATACTCAACCTTCGAGATTACACCTCTTGTTGATGATACTGTCGCGGCATATTGGAGCGCTTCTTTTTCCTCCAAAGCGGGTTATTACATCCTTTCCTACGCGGGTCCGAATGTGCCGTACCAGGAGCTCTACTCTGTTGAGCAGGCCACTCCTCTTCGTACTCTCACCAGCAACGCTGCTCTTATCGAGGCACTCGAAGAGTACAACCTGCCGAAGATTAGCTACTTTGAGTTGACGATTCCGAGTGGTGAGAAGTTAAACGTGATGGAGAGGTTGCCAGTAAACTTCAAGCCACACAAGAAGTACCCCGTTCTTTTCACTCCATATGGCGGTCCAGGGGCACAGGAAGTCAACAAGGCGTGGCAGAGTCTCGATTTCAACGCCTACATCTCATCCGACCCCGAACTTGAATACATCACATGGACGGTCGATAACCGCGGAACTGGATACCAGGGCCGTGCATTCCGGTCTTTGGTCGCGGAGCACCTTGGAAACCTTGAGGCTGAGGATCAGGTCTATGCGGCCAGGCAAGCGGCGAAGAGACCTTATATTGACGCTGATCACATTGCCATCTGGGGCTGGAGCTACGGAGGTTATCTGACAGGAAAAGTCCTTGAGACTGACAGCGGCGCCTTCTCGCTGGGTCTCCTCACCGCACCCGTATCCGACTGGCGGTTCTACGACTCGATGTATACGGAACGGTACATGAAGACTCTTTCTGCGAATGCCGGAGGCTACAACACCACTGCCATCCGCAACAGCGAAGGATTCAAAAGCGTTGCGGGCGGGTTCCTGATCCAGCACGGAACTGGTGACGATAATGTGCATTTCCAAAATGCTGCCGCGTTGGTTGATGTGCTGATCGGCGACGGCGTGACGCCTGAGAAAATGCAGGTCCAGTGGTTTACCGACTCGGACCACAGCATCAGATACAACGGCGACAACGTTTTCTTGTACAGACAGCTGGCCCAGAGGCTGTACGCAGAGAAGAAGAGGAACGGCAAGGAGGACCACCACCAATGGAGCAAGCGAAGTCATGCGTGGATGGTGTAGTTCACGTTAGTCTCGAGTATGTTGTATTGTTAATGCAGATGATATCATTCCTCGGCCTCGGGGTTACCGGAAAGGGCGAGTTCGGCCCCCACCGTCGGCCTCGGCTTTCGGACTTAAGTCTCTTTCTTGCACCTTCCCATTATGACGATTCCCCTCCCTCGCACCTTCCACATATGCCGTAGAAACCACAGAGTGCTTGATCAATTTCTTCTTCTACAATGAACCAAGGCGAGTTGCGAAAGCGCAGGCGACCGGCCAAATCGTGTGAGCCATGCCGACAGCGGAAGGTGCGTTGCGATCTTAAGCAGCCGTGTGGACCGTGTACACGGACCAAGTCCTCGCTGAACTGCTCCTACCGCGACGAAGGTGCGCTTTCAAGACAGCAAAGCCAGTTCCGTGTTCAACACCGACCCGCCGTTCCTCCCCCTCAACCTCGGGGAAGTGGCCGTCCCCAGCTGACTCCCTCGTCTATCGGAGCCGAGATCGAAAGCCGAAATGACGACTTGCAACAAACCGTGCGGGATCTTGAGGCGCGCCTCGCCGACCTGGAAGGGCGAGCCACTCGTGATAGGACGAATGACGTATCGTCTGCACGATGCTCGAGGGTTGAACAGGACTTGCGTGCTTTGTCCGACAAGGTCCAGACGGTCCAGGACCAGCTGACCAGGGCGCCGAATGCCACTGCTCCGGATGCGAGGGAGCGGACATCAATTAGGGCCATTGCTCCCCGGATGCGCCACTCGACGCAAAAGGTGAAGTTCATGGGACCGTCGCACTGGTCTCACAAGATGGATCCGGTATGTCGGTCGCACAGCCTGGTTTCGATCTTGGACTGACGGTCTTACATAGCTCTCCATCTCTCAACTTATGACGACAAAGAACCCTGAGCCCGCTTTGAACGACGTCAAGAACTTGATCATAAAAGAGTGCCGCGACCTCCGACAGTCGATCAAGGCACAGCGTTCTGTCAGACTCAACAACCCGTTGCCGGATGTATGTAGCACAATCCCGTCCAAGGGAGAGTGTGACGAACTGGTGCAATGCTACCTGCGCACCTTCGAACCCATTTACCGCGTCATACATGTCCCATCTTTCTGGACGGAATACGATGAGTTCTGGACTCAGGCTCAATCTACCTTGACTCCTTTCCTTACGAAGCTTCTCCTCATTCTCGCAATTGGTACTGTGTTCCGCTCGGGAGATGGATCCCTCACGAAGGAAGAGCATCACCGACTTGCTCAGAACTGGATATACGCCGCGCAGTGGTGGTTAGCGGGACCCTCGGAGAAGTCCACACGCAATCTTGACGGCCTCCAGGTGGCGTGTCTCCTGCTCATCTCACGAAAAGCATGTGGTTTCGGAGCATCCCCTTGGCTGTCTGCAGGGTCCCTGATGAAGATGGGAATATCAATGGGATTACACCGTGACTGGGCAAACTATCCAGCGCTTTCACCACTGCAGGGGGAAATACGGCGACGCCTCTGGGCGACCGTGCTAGAGTTGGAGTTGCAGGAATCGCTCGACTTGGCTTTGCCGTGTCTTGTACCAACCTTCTGGGACACTAAAGCACCGTCGAGCATTGACGATCATACTTTGGCAGCAAACTTGACGACAGTATCCAACGCCGAAGGAGATGGCCGAGTCACAAATGCATCAATACAGGTCTTGCTCCATGACTCGGTCAGATTGCGAATGCAAATCCTTGAGGTGATACATGACTGCAAAGAACAGTCGTACCAACGGGCGCTGGACCTAGGCAGCAAAATGCGAGCAGTCTGCCGTCGAACAGCAGCCGCTTTTAGCTCGATGAGCGACGGTACCAGCCCGGGCGCGGAATCGAGTGGATTCCAGGCAAAGTTCATTGATATTCAGCTACACAGGTATATCCTGGCTCTGTACACACCGTTCATGGTGCAAGCAAGAAAAGACCCTCAATATTACTTTGCCCGGAAAGCGTGTCTAGAGTCCGCAGCAATAATTGCGGCTTATGCAGATGCCCTGGACCTACCGTCCGATGCACCTGACGACATATGCCGCCTCTTCATTATCGGAAAAGGCTCTTTCAAGGGTCCGCTCAGCCTCGATGTGATATCCCCGCTCGGTTTGGAGTTGGTCACTCAGCTAGAGGAAGAGTCTTTTACATGTTTCGATGGCGATCCGTTGGACAAGCTTGCGGGAGCTAGCCGCGACCATCTCATTCACACCCTTGAACACATTCTCAACCAGCTCTGCCAAAAAATCGCCATGGGAACCCCGAGCACGAAACGCGCTGGTCTAGCAGCGGCTGTGCTGGGGCAGATCCGGGCGATGAAAGCGGAGCAAGATATCAAGGAGACCGTATACGAAACTATGGCGCAAACTTTCAAGGATTGCTTTTCGGCGCTGCAGATGAGCGCTCAGAGGAACGAAGTGACAGAGGCACTCGACGGCACCAGTACAATAGACTTTGGTGTACCCGACCCAAGTCTGCCTGGGTTTGACATGGATCTGACGGTTAGTCGACATCGACACTTGATACTTATAGATTTACAGTCTGACACCGCTGCAGGATTCCATCTTTGGCATAGACCTTCAGAGTCTGTTTCCATTTACGGGCCTCGATAACAGCATGGGTTCTATGCTCAGCTGAACAAGAATTATCGGTACCTGAGCGAGCCGCGGGACGGCTACCGTCGCAAAAGGTCTGCGTGTTGAATGCCGACTTCTTTCTACTGAAGATGAGGGCGACCCGAATGTTGACGGGATGTCAAAGTTCAGCATGAGATTCCCTCACCTTATCTTGCGGCAAGAGGCGACGTCGCGGCATCAGAGACTGGATCCCAATCTCCTATCCACAATGTAGATGAGAGATTAATATTAATCTGAGGACCCCACTGTCTTGTTCTGACGTCGCGGATCAAAGGAGCTGCTCGACGTCGCCCCTTGCCAAGAGCCGGCCGGATCGTGATGGAGAGCGTCCCTTCGTCCCCATTTGGGGGATTCTCCGGGCAAAGCGACGAAACTGACCCGGTCGACGCACTCCAGATTCCTATCCGTATATAGCTCCGATAAGTTGGCCCATGTTTGGGGTATGGCATCATTGGCGTCGGGGTGTTGGTGACGCGCTCTGGCACAACGGTCAACATTGACAATCGACAACAACCCACAATATGAGGGTGGAAGGGTATGAAAATTTGAAAGATGGGTAACGCATTGAAATAGCTTCCGGTAGATGGCCAATTCCCCTGATTTTCCCAGAAACTGGGTATGTTTTGAGGCGCTGCCCAGGCTGACAAGGATCACATGCAAATGGGCTTCCGGCATGTGATTCTAGGGTTCTTTCCTATTCGGGCGTCCAAGCTTCTCGAGGCCGAGTGCTATAAGACACGATGCCACCACACTGTCTGCTCAAATGGCGTATCTGACCACTCATTTTTGATTCAATCTTCAATTGTCCTCCTACCTCAAGCACAATGGCTATCCCAACCGACATCACCCTGAGAACCCTCAAGGGGTCGTGGGGACTGGCATGCATCTTCACCTTAGTGTTGTAGACATGAGCTGACATACCAGTAGGACAAGACCCTCTCCGAGAACATGGATGGCATCCTTAGACTGGTACGCCGCTCCCGGAAGACCCTCTCGAGCCCATCAGCTAACACCACCATAGCAAGGCGTCGGCTGGCTCACCCGCAAAGGCATTGGCGCCGCATCCCAAACCCTCCACTTCACCTCCGCCGTCGAAACACCCCCCTCCTCCTCCGAGACAACCGTCCACATTACAATGCGCCAAACACTGACCGGCGGCATCCCCGGCTCGACTGAAGAGCGCTACATGGACTGGGTCGAGCGCGAGCGCAGCAACCACATCTATGGCGACACTCAGTCGCGCAGCCGCCTGATCAAGGGTGTTCGTGACGCGGAGGGCGCCGTCCGTCCCGACGTGGAGATACAGTCGAAGCCTGGGAACGATGCGATCGAGGAGGAGGTCAAGAAGTTCTTGAGTGCGGGTGTGCCGCACTTGGGCTCACAGGAGAATGATGACCTGTCTGATCTGTATATTCATGACTTTGGCCGGAATGAGAAGGCTGGGTGGACGGCTGAGCAGGTATGTTTTTCATTTGGCCTCACGGTTGCCATCTGCTAATGAGCGTTGGTGGTAGATCTGGGGCCTTGAAGTCATCGACTCGCAGCAATACCTCACGCGCCGGGTGGCTGTTGTTCGAGAGGACGGGTATGAGCTGGCTCGCCTGGTGTACAAGTTCAATGGGCTTTGATTGCATGTACTGACCGATTAATCTGGTTTGTGTGTCTATTGGTTTAGCTTGACGCTATCTTTGTATGTCGGAAGTAATGCATAGTGTCTCTAACTTGCAACGAAGATTGATCTGAGTGATAGGATAGTATCAAAACGAAGCCCGCACATCCGATCAGCAAAGCATGGTGGCTGCCCGAAACCCGCTAAAGTGGCACGTGCCAACAAGCAGATTATACCCCCAGTCTCCTCCTACTAGCCCGAGACTACCTCCGTAGTACAAAACCATGGAAACCATATTCCGTCACCTCCGGACATTCACCGAGCTGTTTCAGCTAAGAGGTAATACACCTGAGACCTGCATACGGAGTACTACATCTCCCCACCTGGGCGAGTCTGCGTCCGGGGTGACTGACTACACCGGTCCGGTCGTCACCGGCTACAAGCACGCATCCTCCTCACTTCCAAGGACCATGAAACAAATCCTTCAACGCAACCAAGAAGTCCGAGAAGTCGGTGAGATGTCCGAGTCGACCTTGCAGAATTACATAATCCACCCCTCCTCTACTCTACAGTTACTCCTCCGTACCCCACTTGAGCTGTTTCCAGCCTTGAGGACCGATGCTTCATGGCTCTCGCCTCCGATCTCGGGATCACCTCGGAAGTCTCCCGCCTCTGCTTGATTGATGCTTACTTCCGCTGATCCGGTCTGCCGGGTCCTTGGAAATGGGTTATGGAGGTGAGCTTGTTTCTCGATTGATGGCGTGCTAGCATAGAAGATTGAGAATTGGCTCTTTTTGTCGGCTCTACATAGTAGAGGGGATGGGGGGTTCTCAATGCAGACTAGAAGTAAAGAAGATTATACCACTTGAATGTCATAATAGCTACGCTATATGTAAAGACGAAATGAGTATACCTCACCTACCTGTAGTATATCACACCCTCTTCCCTAACCCAAACCCAAACCCGACGCCCAAGCCCCGGACCATGATTCCTATACCTCACCCTTCTACTCGACCTCAAACCCGCGAACGCAACCCTAACCCCCAGTCTAATAATGCGGCCAAACGCCCCTCGACGCAATCTCAACAACATGCCCATCCAAATCCTCAAAATACACACTCCTCCCACCCCTTTCCCAGCTCATTGTACTGAGAATCTTCACCCCCTTAACCCGTAGATGCTCCTCCCACTGCTGGACTTCCTCTGGGCTCTGAACCGCGAAGCAGAAGTGCTGCTTGAGGCTTTGTGCTTCTCCCTCGCCGTTGCTGTTCTCGCCCGAGTGCTGGAGCGAAGCGAGGACTTGAGGAGTCGGGCCATGAAGTGGGATTACGCCTGTCGGCGTATTGATGTCGGTCCCTGTCTTGCCGAGCTCGAAGAGGAGGAGGGTTGTTGGCCCGAGGGAGAAGCCTGTTACGCGTGGCTGCGACTGTTAGCTTTATTGTTGATAATATTGTATGAAATGGCGGACTTTGTTTGATCGGAAGGGAAGGACGGCGGATGAGTTACCGATTCAATAAACGGAGCAATGTTCAGCGTCTCCTGGTAGAATATGGCTGATGCCTCGATGTCGCGGACGTAGATGCACGTCTCGAGGATGTGGGTTAGAGGAGCAGGAGGAGGGTTAGTCGTGGTGGATGTCATTGCGGTAGATATCTTGCACAGTATATTTCTGTTCTCATGTAGGTAGTGTATAGTCACTCATGAATCAAGAGTGGTCAACGGGGTAAGACTCATATAATGCGGGGAAGTGAATCTGGACCAGCGTGGTTGGTCATCGCGGTCGCCTCGTATTCGTCCATTCCCTGCAGCATTCTCACATAAGCAAGCTAGGATTAGAAGAGAGAGTGGTCTAGGCGATTACTGCCACGATGTGGTGTTGAAGCTTCAGATTGTATGTCGCCGCATAGGAAAGATACTGCTAGTGTGACTTTCACACTGGGGGGCAACGATGTTCAAACTCGATAGACACAGAGCGGCCTCGTGAGCCAAACCCTGATGAAAATCATCGATCAACCAGTCGGATCGCCTATATTGAGAACATGCAACGTGAACCATAGTTAGGAACAGAGGATGAGGTACAAGGTATATACAACAGCCTCGGACAAGACTCTCGACTCTAGGCCTACCTCGAAGCGAGTCCACAATAGTCTAGCTCGTCGCTAGTGCCGGAGCAAATATCTATGAGGGGATAATCACCACTGCCCTCAATCCTGATAGAGAGAATAGAGTCATAGACCAACCATCACATCACATGTGCGCCCCGCTCCACCCCATCTCCAGACTATTGAATCGTACCTGCATTAAATCGCTCGCTCGCCGGCGAGGGCTGTCGGATGCCCAATGTCCACGAGGCAATTCGATAGTCGACCGGTGTCCCGCGAACTAGTAGAAACCACGGTGGAGGGATCGGCTCTTTTCATGGATGCGAGCAGATCACGACATTCGTGATCAGCGAGTTCATTCAAGTTCGCCGCTCATCTTAGTCCGAGATTATACAAACCTCCGACATTGACCAGATTTACATGTTCCAAGTCAAAGAATGTGGGCGTGCTTCAAGGCTGCCACCTGCAGTGCCCACCCAGCACCACTGCCGCCAGCGAACAGGGATAGGCAATGACCCTAGTCGGTGCCACGCCCCTTGCAATTCAATTCAACCACATTCTATCCTGCCAACCAATCCGCAATGCACATTCCAGTCTCCACCTCCTGAAGAACAAAGTCAAACTCTGATTTGCCGCTGCGGCCGAGCTTCAAAGGCGCTCGGCTCTTCGGCAGTCCGCAGCCGCTCTTCACCGCGGTGATCTCCCATGGGTGGCTAATCGATTGAATCCAGTACCTGGCCTCCCGTGATTTCCAAGGAGTTAGAACCGAGAAGGTGGTTGAAACGGTCGGAACGTTGAAAATTGTTCCACGGATGATTTATTCAGGAGATGGGCTGGGTATCCGTGGTGTCGACGATACGGTTTTGGCTTAGAGAAAACTCGAAGGATCACGACTGTTTGATTACATGTCTCATTGGCGGTGTCAGAGGAGGCTATTCCAGCCCGCTGCCTACACGATAACGCCCCTTCAGGAATAGTTGCGACTACCACTAGTTTAGCTTAGCCACGATAGTCCTCTATCTGTCATGGCAGTTGCAGAGGAGGTGATGCGTGATCGCCCTTGTGCCTCGTGGTGACTGGGCAGCGCTACTGCCGCATAAACTTCAGGGCTAGTGTCGCAGGACTGGAGCCCTGATCTCCAGAGTCCAGCCTGCTCTAACTGCGATGGGAAATATCCCCGGACCACGCTGAAGATCATGATTCAGCGAGAAACAAGAATAGAAGTGAGGCGAGACAAGGTTGTTTCCAACGTCTGAGAGTGAGAGCCGTTGAGGGAGAACCAGACGGTCGCAACGTGTGGGTGAGGAGAAGAAGAGGAGAAGCGGAGTAGATGAGAAGGGGGACAGCGACTCCGAGCGAGTGGGAGGAGATGTTTGGGTGCGGGGAATGTGATCCCAGTGGCCTGGAATGCGACTCCGAGAGCGCAGAGAGGGCGAGCCACGCTGTGAGAGGTGGACCAAACAGCCTCTTCCGGTGCTCCGAACCCTACCATCTCCTCATCCTGATTCGTGTTCTCTCGTACGTCATGATTGTCATGATTGCATGCTGATGATATTCTGCTAAAGTGACATGGACAAGGTATATACAGCGAAATTAAGTATAATTATTGTGACAGGCAGAGGTTGTGCTACATGATCTGGTATATGGGCGTCTCGTGAAAGTACGGATGTGAGTGACTGTGAGGGTGTACATGTGGGTAGACGCTGGTCGGCGAGGGTGGCTGGTGGTAGTCATAGGCCCACGGTGCTATTTGCGATCCATCCAGCAAGGGAGGGGGCAGATCTGCCAGGACAAAGGGTCCATCCGGGTGTTGTTGTTGCTTGGTGTGCGGGGACATGTACGGCACGCCCTGGTAGCCCAGTGAGTCGCCCATCAGAGGACTTGGTCCGGAGAAGGAGCCAAAGTGGCCGTGCTGTGCATAGAGTGCTTGAATGCTGTTGGGGACGGGGTACTCTGAATGAACGTCGGGCGGGCAAAAGTAGATTGGATGGCCTGCATCGCTTGCTCGCTTGGGCTCGTCCATCCCGTAAAATGCCGGCGTGATTGGGGAGGGGGGAGCCATGGCTGGATTTGGCCCGTACAGAGCCTCGTCGTGGATGGGACTTGAAGGGAGGATGTATTGCCCGGTCGGCGATGTTGACATTTCAGGAATTGAGACTGATGTTCGCGATGTTTCGCTTCGGGCCTCGTCGCTCTCCTCGCCATGTTGGAGCGGATGTGATTGGAGAGTGTTGTATGTGGCAGAGGGAGGGAGAGAAGACTGGGATTCCAACTGGCGCTTCTGGCTGGCCATGGCATTCTTCTTTGCGCCGGAGAGTCGGCGGCTGCCGTCGTACTTCTTGCGCGAGGGTTTGGTGATGTGCCATTTTTTTAACCGGCTGCGCAGTTGGGATTCACTGGGAGAATTAGCAGGCGTTGTTGACTCAAGGTAGCAGGGCAGACGAACCTGGGATGGAAATCGTTGGTCTGGACGAGCTTGATGACTTGCTTGAGGGGCCATTCTTCGTCTTTGTAGAGTTTGGTGATGAGCATTCGCTTGTTCTCCCAAATGTCGGGAGAGATGGCGCTCTTCATTGTGGTTGTGGTAGGAGTTGTGATTGTGATTGTGGTGTGTAGAGAGTGTCGTGTTGAGAAGGACAAACAGTTGGAGCGAGCGAGATAAGCCCAAGTACTAGTACAAGTAGCACCTGTGAAGATTGCAAGATGAACGGGGCCACTCGAGCAGTTTCCCCATACCGGCCAAGGAAGTTAATATAACCCTTGACCTGATCGGAACCAAGCCAAATCCCCATCGGCCGATCAACTGTCGCCATCCAGCAGCCTTATCCAACTGTCCTGCTGGATCCTGCAAAATAGCGCAGCTGCAACGGCTGTCGCAGATGTGCACATCTACCGAGACTGGAGTCGCGCCCCTGCACGTGGTGCTTCATGTCTGTGGCAACGGCGCCTGGTAACGCTGTTCCATGGCGCGCCCGTCACTCTGCCACTGGTGTGCCCGGTGCAGCCCCCTCGTTGCCCCCGATTCGGCATACGCATGGGAAACCCGGTTCGACCCAGATGATCCTTGAGCTCGGTCTAATACTGTTCAGGTATAGAGACCGATTTGCTCCCCGCTCGGGCTCCACAGCGCTCCACTGTGCAATGTCTGCGTATGCCCTCTTTGGGACGTCGGCCCTAGTGACCTGCCGAAAAGGGAGACGCCCGTGTCTATCGCGCTAACCTTATGCTTGCGGAAGTGGGCTCGGATGAGGACCGTGTGGGTGAGCTTTGGCTCTGCGAGTAGACTCTGCATACTGGAAGAGAGGCCCTGGTCCTGTGTCGGCACCGAACCAGCCCCGAAGGTTAAGCAGCTGGTCGCGACGTACACGCTCAACTCTCACTGGCCGGTCAAATCCCTCCCCTCATTAATCTCTCAGCGGAGGCTCTGATTGGACTAGATATTTTTATTCTACATTAACATCCTCGGCTTACATTATAGTCCCAGTACCCTGGCTCCGTATCACGTCAGGCTCTGCAGATTCACCAGGTCATAGTAATGCCCCCTCTTGCGCAGCAGCTCAGCATGGGTCCCGGCCTCTGCAATGCGCCCGTTGGCCAGCACGTAGATCACGTCGGCGCGCTGGATCGTGCTGAGCCGGTGCGCCACCGCCAGCGTCGTCCGACCCCGGGCTGCCGTGTCCAGTGCTGCCTGCACGATGGATTCGGATTCCGAGTCCAGCGCCGATGTCGCCTCGTCGAGGAGGAGAATCCGGGGATCGCGTAGCAGCGCCCGCGCGATGGCGATCCGTTGCTTTTGGCCGCCGGAGAGCATGCCGCCCTTGCTGCCTACTTCGGTGTTGAAGCCTTGCCTGTTGATGATATTTCAGTGAGAACTGGCCATGAAATCGAGCATGGGAGGGAGACTCACGGCAACGAAATGATAAAATCATAAATATTCGCATCGCGACACGCCCTCGCAATCTCCTCCTCCCCAACCTCGTCATTCTCCATGCCCAGCAGAATATTCTCCCGGATCGTCCCCTGAAACAGCGCAGGCTCCTGTCCCACAAACGCCAACTTCCGGCGATACTCGTGCAAATCCAACGTCGTAATATCCCGCCCATCCACATAGATCGTCCCCGCAACGGGGTTATAGAACCGCTCCAGCAGCGCAATCGTCGTGCTCTTCCCGCACCCGCTCGCGCCGACAAACGCGATGTACTGCCCCGGACGCACGTTGAAGCTCAGGCCCTGGAGTACCGGTGTAGCGATGCGCGTCGGGTACCGGAAGAAGACGTTGCGGAACTCGATGGCCCCGTTCAAGGAGCCGACGGGCGCGCCGCCGATGCGACCGTGGATTTTGGGGCGGCGCGTGTAGAGCGCTTTCAGTTCACCGGCGGCGTGCTTGGCTTTGCTCATGCCCGGTGCGTAGCTGAAGACGCTCCCCGCTGCCTGTGCGCCAAAGATCACTTCGCTGAAGCAGACGTAGAATTTGAAGATGGTGTACTCGTGGTGGCCCAGCAGCATCCCGCCGTACCAGAAGCCGAGCGCCATGCAGAAGAATTGGAGCGCTTCCGAGCACGCGTAGAGGTACGAGGAGCGAAGGATCGAGGGGATATCGGAGCGGACTTGCTGGCGCAGCTGGGTCTCGTAGGAGGTCAGGATGACTTGCTCCATGGTCAGGGAGACGACGGTGCGGATGGCCGTGACGGCTTCGCTGACCTCGCTCGCGGATTTCTGGTACACTGTGCGCCCGCGAGCTTGGAAGCGGCTGAGGATCCAAGTGCGTAGGAAGCCGCTGAGGAGGAGCAGAGGGACTGCAGAGCTGCAAACCAACGCGAGCTTCCATCCCAGCACCATCGCCACCGTCAGCGAGCCGAAGAGGTTGACCGTCACGATGAGCAGGGTGCCCAGCGTGGCGCCGCTGATTCCAGCAAGGTTCTTGATGTCGGTCGCAAGGACGGTAGTCAACGTTCCTGACGTGTTGTTCTCTTCGTCAAAGAAGGAGATATCCTGTCCCAGGAGGATACGGAATGTTTGACTGCGTGCTCGCCGAATGAGCTTCTCTGCGCTGAACGCGAAGAGCATGCCCTGCGACCCAAACAGGAATATCGTGACCAAACCAGTCATGAGGAACATGGATGCCCAAAAGTTCGTCTCGTGCCGTAGCCTGTCTCCCTCTGTTGGTGGGATCGAGATTGCATTCACAGCTTTGGCCAGCAGGACCGACTGCGCGGGCTGGACGCCGCCGGCGAAGAGGGATAGTACCAGGCCCAGGCCCATGATGCACTTTTCCGGCCGGTTGAAGCTTGCGATGAACCGGATCAACGTCCAGAGCGAGAAGCGCTGTCCTTTCTTCGTTGTTGCTGCCTGCAATGTTGGGAGAGTCGCTGTGCTTCCGCGCTTCCACTGGGTCAGTGGCGAGTATAGCGAGTCGGCGATGTAGTATTCAAAGTCGTCGTCTTCTTCAAACCAGAGTGTCGCCAATGTCTCTTTATCATGTGCATCTCCATTACCTTCGTCTTTGATGCTCTGCGCTTGCACCAGACTGGCATAGACTCCCTCTCTCTTGAGCAGCTGGCTATGTGTGCCCTGCTCCGCAATCTTCCCTCCCATCATGACAACGATATTATGCGCAGATTTGATCGTCGACAACCGATGCGCAATAACAATGGTCGTCCGCCCCTCCGCCGCACGATCAAGAGCCGCCTGAACCAGCCCCTCAGACTTTGTATCCAGCGCCGAAGTAGCCTCATCAAGAAGCAAAATCTTCGGCTCCTTGACAATCGCCCGCGCAATCGCGATCCGCTGCTTCTGTCCGCCGGATAAAGCCAGCGACCCGATATTTGTCTCGTACCCGTCCGGAAGCGCCGTGATGAAGTTGTGTGCGTCGGCGATGTGCGCGGCCTTGACGATTCGCTGTCGAATCTGCGCCTCAGACTCCTTCTCGTACTCTGATCCGATGAGCCCGTGCTTGATGTTCTCGTAAATAGTCGCGGTGAAGAGTTGTGGTTCTTGCGAGACGAGTGAGATCTGTTGCCGTAGCCACTGCAGGTTTAGGGACTCGATGTCGTGCCCGTCAACAAGGACGGAGCCTGCCACGGGGTTGTAGAATCGTTCAAGCAGGCCGATAATCGTGCTCTTCCCGGACCCCGAAGGCCCAACAAAGGCAGTCGTCTTGCCCGCTGGAACGCGCAGGTTGAACCTGTCCATGACAATCACCTCCGGCCGCGAGGGATACGCATGCCGAATATTCCTCAGCTCAATCTCCCCCCGAACTCTTGGAAGCCGTTTCCCCTCACTGGACAGCGGGTTCAACGGCGACTGCCTGTCAATTGTCCCCAGGATCTTCGTCGCCGCCGCAACGGCATCCGAGAAAGCCTGCACATTCGGCGCAACATTCCCCAGACTATACGAGCCCAGGATAATCGCCATCATGATGGTGAGGATATCGCCCGGCTGGACATTCCCCGAGTCCTCGACGAGGAAGCGTGCGCCCATCCACAGGCCCAGCCCGTAGTTGAGATACATGATTCCGAGGATCCCGCCGATGACGACGGCGAATGTCATTTGGACTTTTCGGCCGAAGCGCTCTGCGTCTCGGAGGTGTGTGTCGTATTTGGCAGCGAGGGCTTCTTGTGCGCCGAAGGCGACGACGGTGCGGATCGAGTTGAGGACGTTTTCTGCGATGCTCCCGCCTTTTCCGTAGCATTCGATCGATTTCTTGCTGTAGATGACCGACACCGTCGACCCGATGCCCATAATAAGCAACAGCGCACCCAGCGTCGACGTCGAAATGAGCGCCAGCTTCCAATACTTGATAAACGCAATGACAAACGCCGTAACGAAGCTCGAGATCCCCGTGAGGACCAGACTCGCTTTCTCGGAAATTCCGTCCTGGATCAGGTGCATGTCGCCCGAGATGCGCGTCGTGATCTCGCCGGCGCCCAGGGAGTCGAAGAAGGCGATGTTTTGCTGCAGGATGGCCTGGAGGTAGCGCACGCGGATCTTTTGCGTGATGCTGTTGCCCGTGTGCACAAAGGCGAAGGTTGCGAAGCCGATTGTGAGGAACTCGCCGATGCCCAGGTAGATGAAGTAGAAGACGTTTTTGACCAGGACGTCATAGAAGTCCTCGTAGCTCATTGCGTACGTTGCGACGTCACGGAAGGTCGAGGTGATGTTGCCGAAGAAGACCTGCCCATCCCATCAGCCTTCCCATTCCATCTACACCAGTTAGACAGAGAAGAGAGCATTCTCACCGTAAACAAAGGCAGCGCCGCCCCTCCCCCAATTGCACACGCCGTCCCAACGACAATAAAAAACCAGTCCCATCCTTTCGCGTAGCGATAGATCTGGAAATATCCCACCTTGGGCGTCGGCATCTGGATCTGTTGCTCGAGAATGTCCTTTTGCATGTCCGACAGAAACAGCAGCGAGCGCCGGGTCATACGGATCGACTCCATGGGGACCTCGTCCCTGTCCTCTGTGCCAAAGGCCATGCTGTGCTTGCCTGCGCGACGCATGGTGACTGCATCGGCT
Organism: Aspergillus pseudodeflectus; assembly: GCF_044049435.1. Lineage (NCBI taxonomy): Eukaryota > Fungi > Ascomycota > Eurotiomycetes > Eurotiales > Aspergillaceae > Aspergillus > Aspergillus pseudodeflectus. The sequence goes on along the minus strand of NW_027263821.1, from coordinate 111,481 downwards.
GGCGATCGGCGATGGTAGCGGGACGGTGGATGGCGATGACGAGTTGACTAAGCGGCTTAGTTTGGGTAGTACGGACTAACTACGTGGATTGGAATGGGATGGAGTGGTGTGGTGGTGGTGAATGCGATCAGCCATCCATGGCTCGGGTGGGCGACTCTGTGTGGAGTTGGGTGAGCGATAGAGAGACGTCCGTGGATGCAAGCAAGCTGCACGTTAGGTGTCACTGGCCTCGTGGTGGATGTACTATTGGCGATTAGCTCGAGTCGTGGAGAAGGCACAGGCACCAGGTCTAGAGTGGCAAGAGGTCGAGGAAGTCAAGAACAAGACTCGTCTCCAGTGGTCACTCAGAAAAACAGTAGAATCCTGCAGAGTCACCGAGGGAGCATGCAGAATCCCCTTTCCTCGACCATTCTCTATGCCCCGCGCGGCTGCGAGCGACAGACAGGAGTGCCGAAATGGTCCGTGACGGCGCTGGAGGAGGATGAAACGGCGACGCTAAGTCGGGAGTTGGATCACATCCCTGAGTGTCACGGATCCTGTGTGATTGTGATGCTCGGCTTTGGACAAGCTAATTATTTCGCATCCCGGCCGTTGGATTGTGGATCTTATGACAGGAATCTCTTCCGCCGTTTCGTCAAGACTTGGAACAGATCAAGGAGACGGAGAGTTTGACGAGTGTTGGCAAGGCTGGATGTGAAACATGAAACCCTCCAGACCCTGAAGCACTCGCTTTCGGCAATTGCTCGGCCTGCACCAGTCGGTGTTTCAGCCTCTCTCCGGGAGTTGGAGATGCGGTCTGGTTCGTCCATAAGAGATCGACATCTCCGCCATTTTAGCTTCCCTGGACGTGAATTCTGATGCATCCGTCAAAGTTACCTGGCTGACGCTTCGAGAAGTGCCCCGGAGTCAGATCTGATACACGAACTCCACGGATTAAGTAACCTGTGCGAGTCTGGGATCTTCAGAATCCGAATAATAATCTGATCCTCCCTTGGACCTTCCGCGACTCGACTCGGGAGATGGTCGGCCTCGCCCTCCACATTGATCGACATCAGGCCATGATTCAGGAGATTCATCGGTAATCTGTTTGATAACCCAAGCTAGACAGTGCTATTGGCTTGTGGAGATTTCGCCCTAGATTCATAGAGGCTTCATCTTGACCATGTGAGCTTGCCCACGCAATTAGAATAGCTCTTGCCAAGTTGACTTTCGGGGACTTGATGGCGTTGAGGCTTGCAAGCATGTATCAGCGCCGTTTCACGCGCTGGCCCCTGTCTGCTCCCTGCGCCCCAGGGTTCGCCCCCTTCGTAAATCAAGCCATTTGTTTGGCCAATTTTTGATCGAGCCGTTTCGCCCGTTTTCTTGCGATTGTGCGATCAATTCTGCTCCTTACTCGCAGGGTCCCCGTATAGACGGAGATTCGATTGGCCAATTGCTGAACTGACCGGGAATTCAGGTCGTAGAACAGCATCCAAGCCTGCCAGTGTCAACCATCTGGAAGCATGGACAACTCCCCACGTGGTTCGTCTTGTGGGCTGAGGATCTGCCCAGTGCAGCCCGAATCCGGGTGGCCCCGTCGGGGCTGCTACCGTTAGAGACAAGATGAGCTTGGCTAGTCAATTAATCTACGGTACGTAGTAGTAAGTATGGAAGCAGCTTCAATTCGCGCGGAGCAGAGCAAAAAGCAGGCGAACCAAAAATCGAGTCAGTTCCTCGGCGCCGTTTTCGGGAATGCGCCCGAACAGCCCTGAAGCCCACCACTGACACTACGGAGTAATCATTCATGAATAATGAGCAGTTCCATGGGAAACGTGCTTAGATTTCCGGGAAATCGACTATGTACTGCAAATTACCACGATTGATTATCCTGTCACAGACTCACGCAATCAGTGCAGTGGATCCCTCCAAATTCCGAACGGGCGCTGATCGCTGTTCCTGCTCAACTTAAGTTATCAAATGATAATCGCCTCCTGATAAGATCAGCGCTACGAGTGCCTCGGATCTACTGTAGCAGTAGCCTGGCCTCTCGGATTCTCGACGCCAAGCTGCGAAGCAATTTATCTAGGGTGCCGCTAGCACAGACTGGGAGAATGTCTTAAGCTGGAGTCTGGAGACGGGGCGACAAGTGCCGGTCGCGCCCTACAGACAGACGTTGGGAGTTGAGACTATTGCTTCTTGACTATCTTGGAACCCGCAGGGAGCAGAGTTTACCAGAGTCTTGACATCATTGACGTTGTTGATAATGTTTGTTGTGGGGAAATTACGAGTAATGCTAGCGGATTCGATGTATCTGTGAAGATGGACAAAATGGAGATGTGGAAATGAGACAAGCTTGATTGAGAATAATTGCAACTGCGCCAAGTCCAAGCCATGAAACTACAAGCAAAACAAGAACTCATCACACGGATAACCTCCATTTCACATCTCTGGGCGTAGTCCACCGTCGTAAATCTAGACCCGCCACCGTCGCAGGCCGGATTTGGCGCATCCTTTGAGATTCGGAGAGAAACCGCCCCATTCTCAATGTCCCACTCAGATTCAGACTCGGACTCGCAGGGAAACTCCCCCCGAGCCCCAAACCTACACTCATCTTCACACACCCCAACAATCACAGACCCTTCTTCTGCTGCCCCGACGCCGACGCCGACAGCGCCCTCGACGCCCGCGACGCCTGATTAAACAGCTTGGGCGCCTTGGCGTTGTACGTCGTCAGGTAGAACGAGATGAAGAGCAGCAGGTACGAGCTGATGATAAACACCCCGAAGCCTGCGGCGTACTCCTCGCCCATGCAGTTGCCCGCATTGGGAGCCCAGAGGAAATAGGTTGATGCAAAGTACGTGTAGGAGGCGAAGTAGATGAAGCCTGTGAGCACAACATGGTTCCCCGCGTTAGCATGGATCAAGAAGTCAAGGGTTGGGATTGGAAATTGTGGTGTGATGCACATGACGATCAACTCCGGGGATATGGGATATGGGGATGTACGTACCAATGTCGATCACAAACTGCAAAATCTGCAAAATGGTAATATACCGCTTCCACCAGATGCGGATCCCGCGCGCGCTCTGGAAGTAGTACCAGTACATGACGACGTGGACGGTCAGATTGAGTGTAATGGGCACCCAGGACACGGACGTGCGCCCGACCAGTTCGACATAGCAGAGGAGGGCTGTTGCGCCGTGATGGTAGGTGTGTAGGAAGGTGAGTGGCTTCTTCTTTAAGACGAGGAAGACCGTGTCGGCGAGTTCGAGGTATTTTGTTAGGTAGTTGAGCTGGGATTGTTAGTAAAACAACGAGTACAATGTACTGTATGTAGGGTAGGCGTACGTAGTAAAGAACAACCAGTTCATCAGTCCAGCCTCCGCGAGCATCACAGATTGCATGCAGCACCCCATCATTCGCGAGAGTTGGCAGCATCTGTTCAAGGAACAGAGCCAGTAGCCCACCGCTAATCAGGGTGAGGATGAAGTTGTGGATAATAAACGGCGTTTGCAGCTTAAATGCAGGCACGTTCTTCATCAGCTGGCGGCCGCCCAGAATCACAACGTAATAAGTGCACAGTGAGACGACTGTGCCTTGCAGCGTGGTCATGGGCGTGACACCCGGGACTAGGTGGAAGTCTGCTGGGGACTTGCCAGTAACGGCCGTGAAGCCTTTGCTAAAGTATGGCCAGAGGTGCACGCCGAATGGGCGCTCGAGCGTAGGCATAGGCATGTTGACGGTTGGAGATGGAATGAGAGTGATAGAGTGACAAAAGAGTGTATGTGCCCTGGGGCAATATAGAACAACCACGACTGCTCTCGACAAGTTGTCCGTTTTACCACCGAACAGAAGGGCCTTTATCTATCTCTCTATCCATCGACAAGACCCTCTCTACTCAAGGTGCCCCTTGAAACCTCAGTAATTCACAACTGCCGAACGAGCTAAGGACAGGGTCTGTGATACGACTATCACCGGGGACTCTCAGTCTCCATTCCAAGCAATGGCCATGTGCTACATTGCAGGCGTGTGGCGTGCCCTGGCGATTGGCGAGTCAAGCAAGTCCCATGGAGCGGAGCCAGGAGCCCATGTGTCGCCCAAAAATTGAGTTTCAAGGGGAACACTGACTGAGTGGGGAGGGGATGGATAGCTTCGAAATCGGTTCCCCGTTGAGTCTTGAGTCTTGACAAGGGCCAACTTTCAAGCCGAGGGCCAGCCCTAGCAGGGAGGGGCAGTGGGTATCCATGGGTCGGTGCATTTAATACCCTTCTTTTCCAGAAGGGAGGGGCTCTGTTGTGATCTGTTTGAATCGGGCTATCCAAGAAGGGCATTCTATCCGACGTGGAGTGGACTATGAACGAGGTGCATGGGGCGACGAGACTAGAAGTCTATGCGAAATTGAAAGCGAAAGTGTTTTGTGCAGAACATTATGACTAGGACCTGCCTAAGCCGACGCAGATCTTCATTGCAAACTCAGAGGGATATACAACTCGCCACCACACATAAAGTATCTACAGGAAAACTACCAGGGATGCAAATCCTCTTTAATCACGCCGAGGTTACATCGCGGAGAACAACCTTGAGATCAGGAAGTTCCCAGAAGGCGTAGCAGCGGCTCTCGCGGGTCCAGTCCTTGACGCGTCCGACGTACTGGCCGTCGAATTCGACGAAAAACGAAGCCAGCGAGAGGAGGAGCATTTGCTGCGCGAAACTGGGGTGCTGTTAATAAATGCAACGTAACGTAGACTAAATTTGGGAGTGGGGTGAATTGGCGCTTACTATTTGGCAATGCACGATCGGCTGCCTATCAAAAAGGGCTGCACGGCTTCCTTCTTGTCTGTCGACTCTGGGTTTATCCAGCGCTCGGGGTTGAACCTGGAGGGGTCGTTGAAGTATTCCGGGTTATGATGCAGGGCATATAGTGACGTGCAAATTTCCACCTAGCAGGGATTAGACGGGACGAGTCCGGGGAACAAAAAGCAAATCAGCAGATAATGCAAGGCAACTTACACCAGCGGGAACATAGACACCGTCAACATACGCTCCGGGGGACACCCGGGGTCCTCCTAGCGGCACAGGGGGGTAGATCCTGAGGGCCTCCGTAATGACTGCGTTGAGCCAGGGGAGTTTCTGCAGGACGTCAAGCGACACATCATCCGCGGATTTGAATGCAGTCCGCAGCTCGGAATTCAGGCTCGCGTGCACCTCCGGGTGCGATAGAACGAGCCAGATGGCGGCACAGATGGCGTGCGAGGTCGTATGGAACCCTGCCAGCATGATTGCCGAGAAGTTTTCTGCAATCTCGGCTTCCGGGAGTTGGCTGGATTCTGCGCGTTCCATGACCTCGACCATGATGTCGCGTCGGGTGTGCGTTGCTTTCAGTTGTCTGCAGACGTTAGTACCCAGCAGCTATTGCATGGTGGCAGACTTACTCGTGGATCAGGCGCATCCTTGCCTCTTCACTCCTCTGACGAATACCCTTGCGCAGGATCTGACGAAGCATCCACTTGATGAGGGTTGGCACACCAGAACCTTGAAATTGGTCACGGATTGTAGCCCAGTAGAAGATGCGAGGGAGTTGCTCCGTCCAGAAAAAGGGTCGGCCTGGCAGAGTTAGATGTGCAATCGCGTTAGAGAAAAGGGGAATTACCTCGTTCAATGCAGCCCAGGGACTTTCCAAGTAGAACCTCAGAGACCATATCAACCGCGAGTGAATAGTAAAGATCGTTCAAAGAGACAGCCTTGCTGCGGGCCATGCGTTGCTTGACGAGGGCGTGGAACCGAGAAATGCAGCCCTTGATCACCGGCTCATGCGCCGCCATGCACCCCGGGCTCAGCGAGGGACTGAACAGCTTGCGGACAGTTGCATGGTAGTAGGGATCGGTGGCAGTGAAGATGTTGCGCTTGGAGATGGCGCGGTAGAAGCCCGTCTTCAGGAAGGTGTTGCTCTTTCCGAGACCAGCGCCGTAGATGTTGCGGAGGGACTTGATTGTATTTGTTGAGAGTTGGCCGGGGGCGAATCGGACGATTTTTCCTTCTCCTTGTTAGTCTTTGTTCGAGTGTCTGCGTGTGCGTCGATGGGGGATTCGTACCGTAGTTTCTGTGGAGGGCGTTGAATTTGTAGGCACTGCTGCCGGAGAGGAAGCCGAGTTTGGTGTCAATCTAAGAGAAAGGACAGTTAGAGAGAGAACCACTCTACACCCTGCATATGGTCTGTACTTACTCCGAATAGATAACGCCCAATGAGTGGCCCACGAACGCCCTTGATGGGAGGTCCATTGGGAATGAGTTGAAGACAGAGAATCAACAACGCGGGAATCTGCAGAGACTTAGAACCGAATCATTCAACCAGACAGACACAACATACAAGCACAAAGCTCAGGGCCGAGACCCAAAAAGCAGGGGCGTCGTTGAAGTTGGTCAGGGAGAGCGCGTGCGGCACAGCCATGGAGAGCGACATTGTGTCTAGCGAATGTATGATTTGACTCGAACCTTGGTGTCTCGCAATGCGAGAAAGTCAACAAAGGATTATATACCGGATGTATCTAGTCTAGTACAAGGAGCCCGTGCCTACTACGACTGGAGAATGAGACAGACGTGGATCATCACCTGTGACGAGGAGTCGAGTGCCGAAACTGGAGACGGGCAGGAGGTGGATTGCTCGCCGATTACAGGTCAAGTAGGAGTTACTGGAGTATCGCAATTTGCAAAACCGATCCGTGGAGCGCCACCAAAAATTGGGCTGTTTTTTGTTAATTTCAGATGGGCGCAGCCGAGGGGAATTTAGTCGATTCACTGCTGAAACGGCGACGGTAAAGCGCACGTATGAAGACTGTGGGGCGAACCTTATTTGCCCTTTTAATTTATTTTTCTCTTCTTTGATTTTGAATTCTTTCCCTGGGCGGAGATTGTCTCGAAACTGGATCTGATCAGCAGTCCTGGATGCTGGCTTGTTGACTCTGTTGCCCTCTCTGTCCACAGTCCGGCACTCGTCGTCGACCCTGAATTCGAGACAAAGGCCGCCTCGGCATCCCCCTGAAATGGCGCATCGTAAGATATATCTCATCGCCCCCTCCCTGCTTTCCCCGGGAGTATACACCATCCACCGCAAGCATGGCGACCCGCGTGCTCTTCCTCGCCAACAGCGAGCATGGCCAGACCAACATTGTCCTAGCCATCATCCACGAGCTCCTCGTGCGCGGGGACATTGACGTGCATCTCGCGTCGTTCCCCGTCCTCGAGAAGCGACTCGAGAAGCTCCTCAGAGACAATGAGGCGAGCTACGACAGCACGTACAGGTCGCGCGTGCACTTCCACCCCGTCCGCGGACCCTCGAATACAGAGATCTTCATTCGGACGGGCAAGCGCGGTGCCTTTCATCCGCCTGGGTACTCGGGCTCCGTCCTCGGATTCAAGTCGCTGTGCGAGGATATCTGGGGATGGACCGAGTCTGAATATGTGGATATCTACGAGAGCTGTGTTGAGATCATCAAGGAGGTCAATCCTGATGTCACGGCCATCGACTTTTTCTTCCTGCAGGGTCGCGATGCCGCGTACAATACGGGACACACCTGCGTTCTCTTGAACACTACCTCTCTGTCGCATATCGTCCTTGGACTGCAGAAGAATGCCGCGTGGGCCTGGAAGTACCCCATGTAAGCTCCTCCCAAAATCGATCGAGAATGGCGACCTGTCTAACACGCACAGGCCCGGCACCGGCTTCCCGTACCCCCTCCCACCACACCTCATCCCCCTCAACACCATGGCCGTCATGAAGACCGCCAAAATGTATCACGGCAGCGGCCGCCGTCGCGAGATCCGCGACTGGCGCATCAAGCACAAGATCCACGGCCGGTTCCCCTTTGCCGACGCCTGGATGCCCAACCGGCTTCATCTCTCGCCGGCGCTGAAGGAGCTGGACTGGCCGTTCCAAGTACCGGACAATGTCGTCGCTTGCGGACCTATCCTCCTCCCGGTCGCGCCGGTCAAGACACAGGACGCGGAGATGTTCACGTGGCTGCATCAGGCGCCGACTGTGCTCATCAACCTGGGGACTCTGTATGCGCCTGACCCCAGCGTGGTCAAGGAGATTGCGCTCGGCGTGCAGTCGTTCCTGAAGGCGACGTCGGATCGAAAGATCCAAGTCCTTTGGAAACTGCCCAAGCATCCCCATGACCAGGACGAGATCTATAACCAGTCGATCACGCCACTGCAAAAGGAGATGGATAGCGACCAGGTTCGCATCAAGTCATGGTTCGAGGTTGAGCCGCTTGCCATGCTCGAGACTGGGCAGGTTGTTTGCTCGGTTCATCATGGAGGTGCAAACTCATGGTATGAAGCGATTCAGTGAGTGCACATCACCTGGACATGTCCGTGAATTGTAACTGACGAGACTAGAAACGGTGTCCCCCACGTCGTGCTCCCCGCCTGGCAAGACTGCTACGAGAATGCAGCTCGTGCCGAATGGTTGGGAATCGGTGTCTATGGAAACAAGACCAGGGCTCCTGATATTAGCGGAAAGGAGCTGAGCAAAGCACTCATCAAGGTCCTTGGGAACAAGTCGTACCTCGAGAAAGCGGCCAAGCTGCAGAAGCTGTGCCACAAGAAGGAAGGCCGTGTCGCCGCTGCGGAGAGAATCGCCGATCTCGCGACTCGCAAGGACAAGAGCATGATCACTGTCCCCGAGCCCAAGGTTGATGATCCCAGCCTGCTCAAGGTGAAGAACAAGGCTGGCGTCGTGTTGGAGACGACCAAGTCGCCCAAAGCGTTTGGTTCCAAGTATGTTATCACCATCATCATCAGGAATGACAAAGCTAACCTCCCATCTAGATCCATCTTCAGAAGACTGGCCGAGATCCTCGCCGTGACCTTCATCTCCAACACCTGGTTCCTCCTCCCCATCGCGGGCTACTCACTCCTGCTGATCCCACACATCCGCTTCCTGGCCCTGATCTACATCATCCACATCAAGTTCTTCTCCAACGCCCACAAAACCACCAACCGCTCGCGCAGCAGCTGGTTCCGCTCTTCCTGGCTCTGGCAGCTACACGCCTCGTATTTTCCCATCAAAATCTACCGGTCGGCGCCGCTTTCTCCGCGCAAGAAGTATATCTTCGGCGGTCATCCGCATGGGATCGCGTGCCATGGGCTTGTCGGTGCGTTTTCCGCTGATGCGACGGGCTTCGATAAGCTTTTCCCGGGTATCAAGAATACCATGCTTGTCAAGGACCAGATGTTTACCACCCCGCTGCTCCGCGAGTATCTCTTCTACCGTGGACAGAGCGGTGTCTCGAGGGACTCGTGCATCCAGCATCTCACCCGTGGCGGATACGACCTGCGTGGAATGGGCAAAGCCATCACGATCAGTGTCGGCGGGAGCAGAGAGTACCGCATCGCGCGCCCGGGGACAATGGGGATCGTCATCAAGATCCGCAAGGGGTTTATCCGGCTCGCTGTTGAGACGGGGGCCGAGCTCGTTCCTGTCCTTGTCTTTGGGGAGAATGACCTCTTCGCGCCGATTGATATCACCTCCTTTTCGATCAAGGGGCTCATTGCCTGGGCGTGGGAAAAGGCCGTTGGGCACAAGGTTGCGTTTTCGCTGGGACGGTTTAATATCTTCTGTCCGTACCGCAGGCCGCTGCATGTTGTTGTTGGCCGCCCGATCGAGGTGAAGCAGCAGCGGTTCGATATCGATGAGGCGTACCTGGATGAGCTGCAGGGAAAGTATGTCGATGAGCTCAAGTCGATCTGGGCGAACTGGAGGGATACCTTTGAGCACGATGCGTCGGTCAAGTTTGAGATTGTCGAATAATCGGTCTACTGTCTGGTACAGATGCGACTGAGACTGGGTAACGGAGGAGAGAGTAAATTGGATTGTTATGTACAGTTGAATGAATGCTATTGTATGATCAGTGACACGCCTTTCCGTACTTCTTGAGTCGCAGGTAGTTGTATGGCAACGGAGTCAAGAAGCCGGCCGTAATTGAGACTGCAGCGGCGAGCCAGAACCTGGGATCGTCGAGAACGACCACACCCCCCGTGAGATGGTAGTCGACTAGATTCTCGGCGGCTTCCATGGCCAGCATCGAGACGAGGCTCATCCCCATCGCGGTGCGAGCGGCCATGGGCCAGGAGAGCTTGTCGGCGCCGCGTCGAAGGAGAACCGTTTCTAGGATGATGGAGGTTGTGATTCCGGATGCCACTGACTTTATTAGCGGAGGTTACAGATGGAGACAAGAAACATATTCGACGCAGCCATAATGGTGCCCATCCCTAGATCAGGAGCGTATGTCTGCAGCATCCACAGGGCGGAAAAATCGCCGACCGTGCAGCCAACCAGGCATCGCAGTGTATTGATTCCAGCCCGTCGCCACGTGTGCCGACAGGACCAAAACGGCCGGTTCCAAGGGGAGGCTTTTTTTCCTTGCGGTGCTTGACAGTCTCTCCCAGTTTGGAAAGCGCGACTCAACGTGATCAACACGCGTCGTTGCTGTCGAAACACTCCCGTAACTGGTGAACAGCGCAGCATGATTATGATTGAGGACTATAAGGAAGAAGAGAAAGTTTCGGGCATTTTCAGCGACAGCATTTTGCTTGTTGCTGATTTATGTCTGGCAACAAAATTCATCGCGCGAAAATGGCGCAGTCCCAGCCACGTGACTCACGATGACTCGCCTCGTCACAGCAGCGAGCAAGGGGACCTTTTGGCGCTCAAAGACCTTTTGAACTCTCGCATATTATCATTATGATAGTCTTTGAGCATCACTTATTACGATCCGTTTGAAAGCTTTCTCAAGCCGGTACCGAGAATATCGTAGTCTGCAGATCCGGAAGTGCGATGACTATATATTACTTGGGAAGGAGGGCTCGGTCTAGGTACAATTCCCGCTTTCGAGCTGCTCAATGTCCGTTTTATATTAGAGATTACGCAGCCAGCCTAGTACTTCTATTAAGACATTACCTCAATCTATACGACGAATGTCAAGAAGAAAGCAAGCTCACACTCTAGACAGCAGTTGACCTGTGGGTCCGTAGGTGTATAAGGACTCGAATGATAAAAGTACAGTGGAAGATTGATGAAACTTCATTCCTTCCCATCACCCGTTTTCTGGCGTAGAGCGTCAAGGATTTAATTTTCAGAGCAAAGTCTTCTGGGGTGCGTCTCATGAGGTCCTTGAGATGGATATTGGCCCCTGCATTAATTAAGAAAAGCGCCTCTCCGTGTTTCCATCTATAGCGAGAGTACAGGGAGGCATGTACCAGCAGCACTGCCTCATCCCGGCTCAAGCGGCGTGCATGGGGCGTTCAAGTTCCCCGCATACGAGAGAAAGTCCTGACACGAATGGGATTGGTGTAGACCCACGTACCTTGGTGACCTTCTAATACGTTCTGCTATATATAGCCGAGCTGTTGTTGCACTCCCGTCATCTCACTCCCAGTTCTATACACACATCTCTACTTCCTGGAACGATGGCATCCGGAACCACCACCCCCACTACCGCCCGAGGGACCGCAGCAGCGGCCTTTGACAAAGCAAGCGAGGTCTACGAGCGCATGACTGGTGGCTGCACAGGCGAAGTCGCCAAGTTTCTTTTAACGCTTGATCCAAAGGTTGACTCATCCTCAGTGATCCTCGACAACGCCTGCGGAACTGGACTCGTCACCGAGGAGATCCTCCAGCAATTTTCTGATGGTGGGAAGCCACAAATTTTCGCGGCGGATCTTGCGCCCTCTATGGTTGCAAACTTTGAGGCAAAGGCGAAGAGTCGTGGGTGGATTGTTGATGGCGCTGCCGACGACGATAGTGCCTTAACTGTGTCGGTGATGGACGCTGAGAACCTGACGTATCCCGATAACACGTTCACACACTCGTACACAAACCTGGGCTTTCCGTTCTTCCCTAACGGCGGAGTGGCGGCGGGCCATGTGTATCGGACGTTGCGACCGGGTGGAGTGGCATTTATCTCTACGTGGAAGTCGCTGGGGTACTTGCGGCCTCTGCACGCGGCTCAGCGGGCAGTCCGTCCGACGAGTACCTTGTGGGAGCCGCCCATGCCTAAGGACTGGTATACATAGGAGAAGCTGGCCCATGTGCTTGTTGCTGCAGGATTTGAGAGGGAGAAGATACGCATTCTCACCAAGTCGGTGGGATACCGCGGGAGGGGCTTGGAGGATTTGCTGGATATACTGAGAACGGGGTTTCTACGATAAGTGACAAACGGATGGAGTGAGGAAGAGAAGGAACAGTGGGTGGAGGAGCTGACCAACGCTCTAACTAAAGAAGAGAAGGAGTGGGCTAGCCTCGAGATGATTGCCTGGATTGCGGTTGCCCAGAAGTAAGCTGGACTAGGTACCGGATTAAGATTATTGATTGACCATGATCTTCTCATTGATACCCTCTCGATGATAATGTGCCACTACCCACCGTGGAGACAGGCGCAGGAGTATGTTGTGCGTGTGGAAAGCAACGGCTCCCTTGCGTGGTATGCGGCGGCCAAAGCTCGCACTCGCGATTGTAGCCGCGTGATGGCACGTCGCATCTGCTTCTCGTAGTCGGACAGTACAGTGGGTAGGTCGGGTGTTGCCTTTAATGCTTTTCCGAGCATTTCTGAGGCGACGAGAGTCACGCCTGCTCCCTGACTGGGGAGAAAGTGAGATAAAAGGCTGAATCGCCGACGAGTACGATGCGTCCCGTAGACCAGGGCAGTGGGTTGACCAGAGTGAGGCTGTCAATCACCAGCGACTATCCTTGCTCTTCTGCACGTTTGATCACGTCTTGAGCGAGGGGGTGACTTCCCTTGCAAATCTCTTTGAGCTGGCCGAAGCCGCGTTTGGGGCTCGGGGTTATCGTCGCGCCAGACGTTCAACGCCACCAGTCTCCCACCGGGAAGACAGTAAAAGATATCCAAGTGGCCGGGTGTGATGTATGAGACCCAGTCGGGTTCAAGTTTGATGTGCGATTCGATATCGTAAACAGTCATCCGGTAGACGCAATCTCCAGGAGAGCATGAGCAAAAACACGAACCAATTCACAGCCCCACAAATTTAGAAACGGAATGTCTCGCCCGATATCACTGTACGAGACTCGTATAAGCTCGCGTCCCTTTTTGTCTCGAGATGCATTCCGGTTGAATGCGCAGGCGGCGCTGTTGAGCTTGTCTCGTAGTCCCACTCTCTCCAGGGTTGCGAGACAGGTCTATATCCAACGAGAGCAGAGTGAAAGAGACGGACTCAAAAAGTGATCTGGAATTGCAGCTTATATTCCAGACCCGAAATACTGGACGCCCTTGGCATCTCGTATCGCTCCTGAGGTCCTCACATGGAGTGTAGATACCGTGAGAGCAACGCAAGATCTAAGCCCCAACAAGCCAGCAAGTTAGTTCTCGTACCAGTGGATCCTCGACAGATTCGCCGACGAATATTGAGACAGCAAACCGATCAGATAACATAAATGTCTTAGGCAGCCTCCTCGAGGTGCTCAGCATATTGCGTTGCTCCAAAGCTAATCAAGTCGGCTAATCCTGTCTGCCTTGCCATGCACATATCCTTCATTCATGTTGGTCTCTTGTCTCAGGTTCTGGGTTCAACGCCACTAGCCTCTGACCAGCAAGCCAGAGTAAGATATCCAGATGGCAAAGGGGAGAGGGCAAGGTCTTGGAGTACCATCTAGAAGACATGAAAAATGCACGTGTACTAATCCTGAACTCGATTAACCCTAAATCCGGGGCTCCAGACTCCCCCAGTCTTGCACGTCATCTATGATCCCCACTACAGAAGCTACCATATAAATCGTTGGCTGTTACCATTTCCAAGCCCACTGAGATCTCGGTAGAACAGGGTCCAGATCGTGGATAGAGTTGTCTGTACGTTCGCGTGACAAGACTTGGAACCAACCAGAGGCGTTCCGCAGATGTGATCGCCAGATGACGCCAATGCCACTTCTACATTTCTACTCAGCCCATGCCCAATCTCAAACAACTCGAGTTCTACATATGTTCGCACGTCGCTTCTGAAGCTCAGATCGTATCGCGAAATGTCGCGAAAACTTTGCATCACCGCCGTGGACGGCCACACCGGCTTCCTCATCGCCGAACTCATCCTAACAGACGAAACCTTCAAGAAGAAGCTCGCCTCTGTCACAGGCCTCTCGCTCAATCCCAATGCCGACTCATGTAAAGAGCTCGAAGGACTCGGCGCGAGAATCGTCCCCCATAAACCCGGTCGCCTGCGGGATATGGTAGCGACTCTCAAGGATGTGGGCGCAGATACCATGTGCTTGATCCCACCAGCGCACAAGGATAAATTCGACATCACGGTCGAGCTCATCGAGGCGGCGAAGAAGGCGAATATTACAAATGTCTGTTTCATCAGCTCGGGTGGGTGTGATCTTGCAGAGCGTGATAAACAGCCCGCTTTGCGACGGTTTATTGATCTGGAGGCGATGTTCATGGCGTCCAAGGGGGATCCGTCGACTTCGACTGGGCATTCGCCTGTTGTTGTTCGGTATGCTTGGAACATCGCCGCGCCCTCAGGGCTATAGCTAATCCAGCCAGTGCGGGCTTCTATGCAGAGAACCTGCTGCTCTACTCGAAGCAGGCGCAGGAAGAAGGTATCCTTCCGCTTCCTGTTGGCGACACCCACAAATTTGCCCCGATCGCACTCGGTGTAAGGCCTGCCCTCGTATCTGATATTGACCTCTACGCTAATTTGATAACAGGATATTGCCCAAGTCGTCGCTCACGTTCTGACTGGGCATGGGAAGCATGGATTCAGCGACAAACATCGCGGCCAGCTTATGGTACTGACTGGTAAGCCTCAAAATGGGTCTCGTAGTTAATAGTACAGCTCATATAATATGTTTCTCCAGGACCGATGCTTGCAACCGGCGATGAACTCGCTGCGGCTGCCAGCCAGGCTGCGGGACAAGATCTCAAATTCGAGAATGTATCCGAGTGTGTATTCCTTTTACTCGCTATCCACTCTGTATTCTCCCTCAATACTGACTCTTATTGCGATCAGAGCGGAAGCGAAAAAAGTCCTACGCGCACAGTCCGAAAGTGACGAGTCCGAGATACAGTACCTGCTGGAATACTACTCCCTGGTCCGCGAGGGCAAGACGAATTATATCTCCACCACTGCCTTCCACGACGTTACGGGAGGCCATCCGCAGGAGCCGCCTGATTTTTTCAAGGTGTATTATGAGAGTTTTCAGCACAAGCCTAGCCATAAGAAGCGGAAGACTAGCAAGTAAATTGGTTGTTATATGTGGGACACGAGGCTAATCAAAAGTTGGTTGAATGAAGTGAAATCTGAGTGTAATTCCAAGGTCACTCTTTCAATATATGCGGAAACCTACGTCTGGCTTTAGTATATACTATCTGCCCTGCCTAGGTGCATCATCAGAAACATTTTCAGATTGTCCATACACCTGATAGATCGCATAGAACAACAATTCCTGAACAACACGGCCGTCGCGGCTCGCTGGCAAGCTGCATCCTCTATGGTTACGGAGGTGACCTGGTCAGGTCGCTAACGAATCCCAGACATCCAACCGATCAGATACCGTAATACGTACTAGACAACCTGCTCGCGGTGCTCGGCAGTGTCATGCTTTGCCCCGAGTGGCCCAATCTTATCTGCCTCGCCATGCGGGACACGCTCGGCGACATATCCGCTAATTCATGTCAGGACGCACGGGGAGCTCAAAGCCCAGAGGCAACTTACAAGATCTGATCCATCTCATCAAGAGTCTTACCCTTGGTCTCCGGAAGGAAGAAGAACGACCAGATGGTGGCGAGCATCATCCACGAGGCGAAGAAGAACCATGTCCCGTACCCCAAGGACTTGAAGATGTACGGGAGGGCTTTAGTGATGACGAACTGGATGAGCCTGAAATGGGATTTGTTAGTCCAGTGCTCGATTTATTCACACGGATTAGAATATACCATTGTACGAGAGCAGCCCATGTCCCGGTCAGATTCCGCAGCGCTCCTGGGAAGATCTCGGCTGATACGATCCACGGGATACCGTTCAGACCGAATGACCAGCTATAGGCGATCTGTTAGCCTTTCGAAGTTGAATAACCTAAGGTCAGGCTGTATACAAAACTGAATAAATCATAATCATCGCCGTCGCCGCTTTCCCACCAGCCTCCGTCGACGCGGAGAGTTCTTCTCCAGCCTCAATGATATCGGCCGGATGGCCAATCTTTACATATGCACCGACAAACCAGAGACACAGCGAGCATGCGAGAGATGAAATGATAGTCGGTCGGCGACGACCCCACATGTCGATGAGGGCCCCGTAGAAGATGATTGATGCAACCGCTGCGGCAGGTTAGTACCCTCCACGTTAGGTCCAAGAGAACGCACCCTTGACCAAGCCGTAGATGCCCGTGTATAACGCGACGTCGGTGATGCCGAGCGATTTGAAGAGCGTAGGTGAGTAGTAGTTGATAGCGGCGGCGCCAGACATGTTCTGCAGGGAAAACGAGCAGAAGACGAGGACGACGCGATTCCACATTCCATGGCGAGAAAGCTCAAAGAGGGCGCCTCGAAAGTATGCCCACGGCCCCTGGCCGTATCGCTCTGCAATGTGTGCTTCGTCGTCGAGTCGAGTCCGCATCATGTCCATGTCTTCTTGGACATCTGATGGCTGTCAGCAGCCATTCCACCACTCGGAGAGGGACATACACTGATGCGACCGTGGCAATTTCCTCAATGCCTCCAGAGCCGTTGCCGCATCGTCCTCTCTATTCTTCCGCATCAGCCACAGTGGACTCTCGTGCAGGAAGAAGCCACCGATGAATAGGACTCCAGCAGGAATGATCTGGACGGCCATCGGCACCCTCCAGCTCGCTGTCGAATTGACGTCCATATTTTGATTGATACCGTAGTTGATCCAGAATCCGACGAGGCTTCCGACTTGGTATGCGACTTCGAAGAAGCCGGTGAGGATTCCGCGGATCGAGACGATGGACAGTTCGGCGATGTAGCTTGGGACAGTTGCTGTGATTGCACCGCAGGCGATGCCGGTGAGGGCTCGGCCGGCGTCTATATGTACATTCTTAGTGGTGTGCATCCATCCAGGCATAAAGACCTACAGATGTACGACAGTTGATGAGTCGCCGCCGTCATTATGATCGCTCCGATGAGGAAAACGACAGTATTTGCCTGCAGAGCCCATTTCCGCCCGATCTTCTCCGTCACTGATGACTGTCAGCGAGGTAACGATATGTCGAACAGATATTGCTCACAAAGAAAACAGAAGACCGCCCCGAAAAAAGCGCCCGCCTGAAACGCAGAGGTGATGTTGCTCGATGTATCGGCCGCCTCGGACTCTACGATGTTGAATGCATCGACAAAGCTCTGGCGTGCAATGGTTGTCCCGACAAACGCGGAGTCATAGCCGAATCTACCTTGTTAATGCTGGGTTTATCGATTCAAGATTCGTGGCAGAACGTACAGCAATGAGCCCGTGGCGATGATACTGGCCTCGGTGTACAGCCGCCAGTTGTACACCTCCTTGGGCGTGGGTCGGTCCTCGACGGTGCGAAACATGGTTACTTCTACGCATCAAAATGCAGGACCAAGGATCCGAGGTGGCCTCAGATTTATGGGGTAGCAAGTGCGGGGTGCAGCAGGACGAAGCGATTTATTGATGGAATATTGATGGCCGATCACCGACAGAATGGAGATCGATTGGTTGGGAGAGAGGGGTCTACACGAGGCCTAACCTCGTCCCCATCGGAGGGCTTCCGATACCTATTACCCCATGTTAAAGTAGACGGCCTTAGTATGAGTGTAGTTCTCCAAGACAGCCTCTCCGCTCTCTCTTCCAATCCCGCTCTCCTTGTATCCTCCGAATGGTACGCTCCAGTGCACAAAGTTGTACATGTTGACCCAGGTCGTCCCCGCCCGAAGTGCATTGGTTATTCGAATGGCGCGCTTGTAGTCCTTTGTGTGGCATGCGGCGGCCAGGCCGTATGTCGTGCTGTTGGCCTGTTTGATGACTTCGGCCTCGGAGGAGAACTTGGCGATGATCTGGATCCGGTTAGATGGGGCAACTCACAAAGGCCCCAAGATTAGACATACCTTGATCTCCGGGCACTTCCTTTGTCAATCGCCTTGCCGCCAAGATGGAGGGTGGCGCCTTCTTTGACCCCACAGTCAATGCACCCGAGGATCTTGTACTGCATCTGGCTGCTTTGCCGACCTTGAGTCGTCGAGGCGTCAAAGGGATGTGCGACGCTGATCTGGCTCGAGCGATACGTGAGTTTGGCCAGAAACTCGCCGTAGACATCTTCGTGGACGTAGACTCGTGAAAGTTCATGTTGATTCCCCAGGCGGACCAGTCCACCGCCGACACCAGATCGGCATCAGGGAATATGATGTTCTGAAAGGTCAGCTGATGTGAAGATGGATGGAACACTCACCGGAGACTTGCCCGCCAGTGCGAGAGTAACAGGTTTCAGGTTTGAGGAGTGGCTCGATCCGTGGCTGTTGAACCGGTGAACGCGATCTTGCCAATGTCCGTGTGATGCGCAATAGCACTGCCCACCGTTTTCCCATAGCAAGAAACCAAGTTTGACGACAGCAGCGGGCGATGAGCAGAGAAAGGAGTCGCTTCGGCGGATTTGATGACAACCGTGTTTCCAGTGACCAGTGCCGGAGCGATCTTCCAGATAAACACCATCATGGGCAAGTTCCAGGGAATGATCGGCTCGCTACGAGTGTATACAAAAGTTCGGGGTCTTAGCTGTGGTCGGGATCTTCTACATCGAAGGTGGCATGCTGCTTGCTGTCGACGAACCGGCCGTGGAAGAAGAGGGAGAGAGATGGAGATGGAGAGATTGGGAAAGCAAGACAAGTCTATTGAAATACCATATACACGTGCACAAACAAAGATCAAGAGAAGAAGGACAACATGTAACCACAACACAGCTGAGAAAACAAACACAAAGAGAAAGAATAATCGCTAGACACGCGGGGGAAGTCGATTCTCAGCAGCGAGGCTGTCGCGTAGGTCGCGAAACGCCTCTTCAACCTCCTGATTGTAGTGATTCCAGAGGGTCCGAAACTCGCTGCGCACTGGCTTTTCGCAGCTGTGTTCTTCGAGAAGGTAGAGGAGCATGAACCTCCAGAGGCTGTCGAAACCAGTGGATGATTGTAGTCTCGGCAGCCGCACATCATGATGGATTCGGTAAAGGAGCCTGGATTCATGATCTTGACGGGGTAGTACTGGGTCCATGGACCAGAGGGCCCGTCCACTGCGCGGGGAGGCAGTCGTTCCTCGTCGGTCGAGAGGATAAAGTGCGGGTCATCAGCCGCAGGAGGGCCCGCTTGAAGGTCCGGCAACCACCAGGCAATGTTGGATTTGCGATGGAGTAACAGCACGTTGCCTCCGACCAGGTGGAAGTGCTTTTCGGGCAGCATATGGAATCGGTCGCGGGCGATGACAAGGGCGCGAGAGGTTGCTCGATCTTGTCGTCCCTGGGGGCAGCCAGGATCGTTGCAAATCAGGTTTCCAGCTCGAGCCAGCGCATGGGCAGCATCCTTGATCATCGTGTCTGGGACGACGAAGTCGATTTCGGGGAATCCCCAATCCTGACCCATGAGGCCGAGGGCTGTCCAGCCCCACATGAAATAGGGGATGTGGGCGTCGTCGAGAACATTTGCAAGTCGCGACGCGTTGCGCTTGACCGAGGGGGCGGCGAGTCGTGGCATAGCGATCGAAGGAGAATGTAGGTTATGGGACAGGACTCCAGAGGAGCTCGAGGGGGTGTTCGCCGCCCTTTTAAGCACCAGTACTGGGGGGCTTGGATACACAAGTTCATCTATTTCCGTAGAGTTCTAGATTTAGATTCTTTGTTCCTCTGAGCTATTCCGAGCGCCTTCTTGGCTGCTCTCCTTGTCTATTCTTTCTTCCGGGTCCCACACATTCCTTAACCTTGGTCTTCTGCCATGTTTTGCCTTCTTCCATGGCACAGGCTTTTGTCATTTGATTCCGCGTTGGCAGAAGGCGAGTCCCAGAAAAGGTCCAACTTCGACTCAACAGCTCGCTTGGCCCGGACGTTTTGGTTGTCCTTGCTGTTCGAGTTGGGGGGCCCTTGCTCTGACCGCGACGGCGATGGCACATGTAGTGCTGGCGGCGGGCGAAGTGGCACCGTCGCGAGGGTGGCGTCGGTGGTCCAGGGATTCAACTGAAACGCATTGTAGGAGGGTACTTTTGGAGGGGAAGGGGTTGAGCCCGTCGGCCACGACGCTCAGTGACGTCGCCACCCAGAGGCCCTTGTCCTGTCGGCGCTTGTTTACTGTGTGAGATTGTCCACTCAATCTCGTCAAGGTCGGGGCTCTTGTCTTGGCCATGAGGATCCTGTCTACCTCTGGTTCGCCGAGAAGGGAGACCTCGCGCCTTTCGGGGCGCTGCTTGTGATTCCTCCTCCATTGTATATGCGTCAGGTAACGTGAACAGCTCGATGCTGGAGGGGATAGAGAAGGGGCCGGCAGTCGAAGACGTGGTAGGAGTTAAGGATATTTATGGAAAGAATGAAAGATGCAGAGGGAGCTGAAAACGCAGAGGGAGTTGAAGATGCAGTGGGGGTTGGAGATGCAGTGGGAGTTGAAGATGACCGTTCCATTGCCCTAACAAGCTCGTTCTGCTTATTTCCTCAGGCAGCCAGCGAGCATGTAGGCCGTTTGCACTGGACACACCGCACGAGAAATCTCTTCTCCCGCTTCAATTTCCTCCTCATTCTCTTGAATTCCCGTCCTCGTCGTGATTGTTATCGGCTCTAGTGTCTTTGAATTCATCAGCTTCATCGCAGCTGCATTGCACCCGGCATCTTTCCCTATCCTGCTAGACACCCTCCTCAACCCACCTTCACACGGCCTACAATCATGTCGCTACCATTATTCTCACAGCCAGCCGCGCGAAGAGCCCAGGCACCGACTGACCCCGGGTTAACACAAGATGTGGTGGATAGGATGCCGTGGAAATACATCGGTTCGCCTCTCCATGCTGGCCTACGGATGTTGGCTAACAGTGCCGCGTTCAATAGGATACCGGTGGTTCAGCGCATTCCTCGCTTCCGATACGGACTTTGCATTCTTTCGCCGGTTCGATACCTTGAGCACCAGAGTCATTCTCGCATTGCAAGATCGAGTCGCAGAGGTTGAAGCATCGCTCGAAGCGATCGACAATGAAACCAGTAGGAGGAGCGATGACATGATCAACAACGGGTCACTGCGTGACGATCCGCGCCAGGATCGAAGAAACCTTCTCTGGGAGGCGCAAAACAGGCTCGATGACTACTGTATGGCGACCTGGGCCTCAACCTGGGGAGGCGTGCGCTAACACGCTGTCTGCACAGATCGTTTCGTCACTCTCTCCTCACAGGTCAGGGCTCGTCCACCACCGGCAGAAAGGGACGTTGCAAGCGTTCGAATGTGGCTGCGGAACAACGACCAGGCCATCGCGGAACCCGAGAGGAAGTATGCCGAGAAGCGAGACCTCTTCCTCCTCGTTTCCAGGATACGGAGCCCCCTACGCCAGTTCCTGGAGCGGTGGTCTCCGATCCGCAGATGTGGTTTCTGGAAGGAAGATCGCCCCGAGCTCCCTTTCTACGTCCAGAGTAACGCCCACTTCTACTCTGATCGGCAGCTCGAAAGGCTTTCCAGCATCTTTGCCACTGCCATTAGTCTCGGAATGTTCATCATCCCTTTTTGGGTGCTGGCCTCAGTAGGCGATCCCGCCCGCAAGCTCAAGATCATAACCTTCTTCGCGAGCCTCTGCGTGGGCATCTTATCCCTCGGAACGACCGCGAAGCCACATGAGGTCCTGGCTGCGGCTGCAACGTATGTACTCCGCCATGTAGCTGCATCTGCTCACCGCCGATAGATACTGTGCCATCCTGACGGGGTTCCTCCAGCTGCAGAAGCTCTGGGAATAACGGCCTGTACCCCGTACAACCGGTGACAACCAGTGTGTTCGACAAGCGCAGCCGAACCGTGTTACCGGTTTCCCTGAACTCTGTGGTACCGCTTGCCTCCAGAGTCGTACAGTCAATCATGGACCGTCTCCGTCAACTGACTTATCATCATTGCCGTCCCCCCTTTGACCGTTTTCTTCTCCCCACCCCGAATCACCCAACGCGCGCGACAACCCACTCCACGTTTACGATGAGGTCCTTTTTACTCATACTATTGTCAGCGGGCCTCGCCCTAGCCAGCCCCGTATCAGACGCAGAGCTCCGTGGCGGCTGGAACATCGGCTTCCACAAGGCAAGGATCACCCAGCCTCGGACATTCCACACGACATCTCACTAATCTCACCTCTCCAGAACGAGATTTGCGACGGCTGGGTGTCTCCACATGATGCTCGAGGCAGGGGAGAACGGGGCTGCAGCGCTGTCTCAGGCGCACTGTGCATGAACGGGTCCGGGCAGGGGTACAAGCTCTGTGGCTACCATGGCAAGAACTGTGATGGACACAGTACGCGCATTCGAGACGATTATGGTCTCCCTCGTGCTTATATCTTTGTCAACGGCAAGTATGAGACGATTGTGAGTCTTCTGTATTCCTGTCCTTGGGAACGGTAACTGACTGTAGTAGAATTCCTATCGCGTCATCAGGTCCGGTGATTGCTAGGCCAGGGTAGCTATAGTACAGATATCGAGCTACTCTAGGAATTCAAACGAGCTGTAGCCGCTCTCTTCGCACTCCTTCAGCTTCTGGATAAAGAGCCCCATCCCTCCAAAGAACATATATGTCATCCGTACTTTCCCCTCGACGTTGGCCCCATAGTAGAACGAGGGAGCCGTCTTGAACAACAACGCGTCGCTGATGGCGTCGCAGAACCCTTGCCATTCATCATCTCCCTTCTGCGTCGAGACCATGGCAGCCTTTCCCTGCTTCTTCCGTCGCTCCTCTACATGCAAGATAGCCTTTGTGATAAACTCAACGTCCACTTCCAGCGCGATGGGGAGATTGACCAGAGGTGTCGTGGGACCGCCAACCATGAACAGATTCGGCATGCTGGCTGTAGCGATCGAAAGGGTCGTCGAGTGTCCCTTTGCCCAGTGCTCCCTGAGCGTGATGCCGTGGCGCCCGACGAAATCGATCTTGTTGTACGCTCCGGTCATCGCGTCGAACCCGGTTGCGCAGATGATCACGTCTAGCTTGTGTTCTGTTCCATCGGCGAGCTTGATGCCGTCGTTTGTGAACTCAACGATGGGATTTGCTGCCACATCGACAATGTCCACATTCTCACGGTTGAACTGCTCGTAGTAGTCAATGCCGCAGAGAGGTCGCCGGGCGTACAATTCGGTCGGAGTCAGCTTGCGACTCTTCTCGGGATCGCGCACAATCTGGCGAATTTTGGCCTTGATAAAGTCGCAGGCAGCCTCGTTTGATTCCTGTGACGTCATCATGTCTCCGAAAGTCCCCAGCGCGAATCGAAAGGGACCACCCTCGTCCCAGGCCGCTTGGAAGACGCGTTCTCGCTCCCCAGGCGACAGGCCAATTGCGCTCGTTGTGCTTTCCTTGACACCCATTCCTGAAATGCTTTGTCGCGCGTGCTGCCATATCTCGTCGTATCTTTCGTGGATGTCCGCGCGCTCTTCCTCTGTGACGGCCCGTCGGTTGGCAGGCACGATGTACAGTGGATGTCGCTGGAAGGAAATCAGTGAGCCGACCTCTGACGCGATCTTCGAGATCAGTTGAACACCAGTCGCCCCGTTACCAATGACGCCGACCCTCTTTTCGCTAAGATCATAGCTGTCGGGCCATCGCGCAGTGTGATACAGCTCGCCTTTGAACGCCTCTCGGCCAGGGATATTAGGCCAATTGGGTTCGACGAGAAGTCCCACCGCTGTGATTAGGTATCGAGCGACGAAAGTGCCTTGGCTCGTCTCCACCTTCCAGATATAGTCGTGCTCGTTCCAGTTGGCTGACTGCACACGGGTGTGGAACTGCATGTGTTTGCGAAGGTCGTGACGGTCGACGACATGCTCAAGGTACGCAAGAATCTCCTTGGCCTCCAGATAGTTGTCCGACCATGGGTAGGATAGCAGATCCTCTTTATCCCAGGAAAAGCGATACAGGTGGGAGTTCGTATCGCTCATCGCACCGGGATATCGGTTCGCCTGCCATGTTCCTCCCAGTCCGTCAGCTTGCTCGACCACTTTCACCGAGAGGCCTTGCTTGAGCAGGCTGTAGAGCTGGTAGATTCCGCCAAAACCGGCGCCGATCACGAGCGCATCGTAGAATGGCGCTGTCATTGTATCGCAAAAGCAACTCGGACTCATCAGGCGAGGTTGATGAGGGGAAATACAAAACCTGAAGCTGCGCCGGACGTCAGCATTTTATAGTCGCGGCGCGGGGTCTGAGGCTGAGCGTGAGAGAGAGATAGTATCAGTCTTGACGAATCACTTTTTGCCAGGTTCGCAAGGTTCGCAATTTCGCCCCGGGCGGAGCTTTCTCCGCTAGCACTCGCATAGATGGGGGCGATTTCCTTGTCTCCATTGCGCCAGTCGGGGATCATCCCCAGTCGCGTCACTCAGCCTGCGTGGGGCATCTTGTCCAGCCTCTAATGGTATCCTCTGCCGCCGCCAATTGGACAATTCGACCGGCTTGACTGGCTTGCCGTTCGCAATAGCGATATTATTTTGGCTGAAACGCCTAAAGCCCAGAAAGCAAGCTCACAACTATCGGTCACATGTATCCCAAAAGGATCACAGAAGGGGCGAGATTGGATTCTGGGAGCTCTAGTGGGCAGCTTTATCTATTCTTTTCCGGGATTCGTCGGTTTCTTTTACCTTGGAGCTGGAGGCCTAATTTGAAAAAGGACCGCGGTGTGCAAGACAGAGTAGTACAAAGTATGTACGCGAAGCCAGGAAAAGAACCGACCCACATCTACCAAGTATGTCATGGAGAGACATTGATCGCCACTCCAAATCATCATGGTCAAACTGTAAATGGGCGCCGTCCTGTTCGTTACTTATGAGCCCAGAGGGATCCCTAGATATGGCTCGCGCTGATGGTCAAACTCGGGGATAATCTGCAAAGGAATGAATATGAAATGAGTGATATTAATACTAAGTATTAAGCTGTACTCCAAATCTGTATCGTACATCTAGAAGATCGATCTCTATCATTTTGCAGCGCACAGCGGACCATAATTCTCTCCGGCCAGATTCCGCTGAGTCCACGCCGGGCTTCCCACACAGGTAGGACAGTAAAAGACACCGTCGGGATCATATTTATTCTTGATCTTGAGCAGTCGATCGTAGTTGGCGGTGCCGTAAAAGTCTTCCTTCCACCACGGATTGTTTCGGTCGGCCTGTGACTGTTAGTTCATTCCCTATACGATAGGGGGAGATAGAAGGAAGGAAATACCTCGTTGAGATAGCTCCCCGTAGATGGGGTCAGCTCACGCATTGCCGCGTACTTGTTGTAAGTGATATCGTCCTGGATGCCCTTGGCGATGACCGGTCCAAACAGCTCCAGCCACCCGCGGGCGACGACGTGGATGAGATACGTCTTTCTCCATGCAGGGTTTGCGCCGCTGAGAGCTGGCTCGTCGAGCACCTTGCCGCCGCCGACGAGCAGGACCTGGTTGATCGTCGTCTCTAGCAGGTTCCCGGCGAGTTTGCCGATCAGTTTTCGGAGAGCTTTGCGATCGGATGTCAATGCTTCCTTGTCAAACATGCGGGATGCGAGCGAGAATTCGGGTACTCCAGTTGCCTGGTGCACGCCCGACATTGCCCGGTAGTAGGCTGGATAGGATGGGAACTCGAACCAATTCACGGAAACGTCGACGGCGGTGTTCTTGGCCAGTGTCTTGAGCAGCGGTTCCAGTGCTGCTTTCGCCTCGGATAGAGATTTATCCAACGCAGCAAGCGCATGCGTGTATCCAGCCGATGAGTTCCCGTACTTTGTGATCGGGTCGCTGATAGACCATGAGCCGTATCCGGAGAAGCCTGCATGAGACAGTGCAGGGAAGGAAGCATAGATGTCTGTAACTGCTTCTTGGAGCGGACCTAGCTTTAGAATAGATATAGGGACGACGAGAAGAGAATGCGCAACGACTGGCTTGGAAGGAAATGCTTTGATGGTCACGGATATGACCACGCCGTATGTACCACCACCTCCGCCACGGATCGCAGTAAAGAGGTCGGAGTGGGAGCATGGGTTGGCGGTAACAATCGACCCATCGGCGAGGACAACTTGAGCTTCGAGGATCTGGTCGCTGGCAAGGCCAAAGTCACGCGCGGCAGGAGAGTGGCCGCCGCCTTGAATGTAGCCTCCAATGACACCGACGGTCTGGACCATGTCAATAATTGTTACTCGTAGAGGACAAAGTGCCTTACCGGATCACCGCCGCCGACGACGATCAAGTCGCGAGCAAAGGCTTCTTGATACACCTCGTCCCATACGTAACCTCCAGCGACGGTGAAAGCAGCACCTGTCCAGTCACACTTGGAGCAGGCCTTGGATGGTTTGAACCTTGACTGGTGAGTGATCCCCTTGCGGATGTATCTGAGCCAGATCTGAAGCGACCCATAGCCCAGTGACCTAAGAACTGTCAGCAAGAGTCATTTTCAACAGACGAGCAGGTACTCACTTCCCAAGCAGGTCGTGCCCCGTATTACGTACCACCAAGCGGACATTGTTCTTCTGAGCAAACGCAATGCCTGCCGCCAGCTCGCTCGGCTCTGTCGCATTGATTGTGTATACCGGCGATGGCCCCAAGCCACATCGTCCCGGCCAAGGTATCTGACCCGCGCTCCGGTCGACGACAGGGCAGTTGTTGTCAAGAGGATAAGAATAGCCGATGGGTTCCTCCGCTTGGAAGGTGGTGTTGGACCATTGCGAGTTGACATAGGCACACTCCTCCTTGTCGTACTCGGGGCCGGGGTAGCAGGAGATGGCCGGGGGCGTGTTGCGAATAAGCTTTCCGGACACGGTCGAGTTCAGGGCTCCCCAGTTGATCTTCTTCCAGCAGCCGTCATTGGGGGTCTGTATTGGTTAGGATTCGTTGATAATCTTTGCCGTGAGGATTTCACTCACACATTTGCACCCTGAAGACGCAGTTGCCGCACCAAAGGCGGACAACGCCAGAAGAACCACGAACGACCTCATGGTTGAATATGAGTAAACAACTTGAAACTGGACTGGCAATCACGAGCTCCGAGGGAAACATAGCTTTAAAACATGGCAGGCACGCGGCTGCACGGTACCTGCATCGACCAGGATTACACGAAGCGAGGGCGTCGTGCCAGCCCTTCATTTCCGAGGAATCCCTTGATTCGCTTTAAATTCTCGCTTATACTCGAGGGACCCTGCGTTTGGGCCTGTCATCAAGCCGTGCTAAGCCCCGCCACAGATAAACTCCCCTGGTGGCCTCGCAACCGAGCTCTTCCCGCGGGGGAGGAGCCAGTGCCGTTGGTCGATCGCGCAGTTTCACATGTGTTAATATCGACAGCTACCGCCCATTGGCTGCGGAGAGACGACGTGTCCGATCCTTCCAAATGCAAAGTACAGGGTTCATCCCGTGTGAGCGACGTCTCCTGTTCCGTCCTCGAGCCGGCATTCTGTCCTTCTGCGCCGACGGATTGCCGTTGCTCTTGTTCAAATATGCACACTGGCCGTCAACATGTCGCAGCCTGCTCGCAGCAGGAGCACGGCGCTCGATATGAGCCAGCATCATGAGTTCAAACCTCGCTGAGATTTTGAATCCGCAGGGCGTCGCTACGCATCTGTCGGAGAGGGGCCTGATTGCGGTGACCTGGACTGGCGCTGGGCTGGGAATTGTCTTTACGGGCCTTCGTCTGGCGATTCGCATCACGCGCATGAAGCGACTGCTAGCAGACGACTATTTTGTCCTTCTTGCGTTGTTCTTCCTCGTTGCGAATGCGGTTCTCCAAACGCTACAAGCTCCGCATCTCTACTACATCATACTGACCCCGTTGACCGGCGACATTATCCACCATGCGACCATGTATGTGCATTACATGTTTGTCATTATCGGCCTCTTCTGGTCCGTCCTCTGGAGCGTCAAGGCTGCATTCCTCGCGCTATTTTGGGGGATGACAGACAATCTTCCACACTACCGGCGCTGGTGGTGGGTGATTGTTGCCTTTTGCCTTGGCTCATACGCTGGCTGCTGGATAGCCTCTGCCTTTACCTGCCATCCTCCGTCCGACTACTTCAAGTTTGGTAAGTACCCCCGCAACCTGACTGTCGGCATCGTTCTGATCGTCCAGCCAAATGTACCAAGGACATCGACCAGCAAGGGTCCATCATCTCCATCTCCTACAGCACGGCCGTCGACATTCTGTCCGATCTGATGAGTACGTCTTCCCCCGATATTCAGGCCATGTCCTAACAATGGCAGTCATGGGGTTCGCGTTGAAGATTGTCTGGTCGACCCGCATCACATTCCACCAGAAAATCGGGCTCGGGGTTGTCTTCTCGCTCGGAGCGATCATCATTGCGTTTGCCATTGTGCGCGCAATCAACATCACCGGCCGTGCGTACTCGGACCAAGCTGGACTTGCCGTCTGGAGTATTGCCGAGTCATCGATCTGTATGCTTCCCTACCTCGTGCCAGCAGGTTCATTCTAACGATTAGTAGCGGTCATAGTCGGCTGTCTCCCCCCGTTCAAAACGTTCCTCTCGCGCAGCAACTCGACCTATGCATCTCGATATCCACCGACGTATGAGCGCAGCGGGTTCTCGGCGCGCCAGAAACGATCCTTGACGCATACAGCGAGCTGGAGTGAGATGCCGCTCGAGGCGGACTACGAGTTGACGGTGCCCAAAGTTCACATCTCAGCTGGGAGCCGTAACGAAGGCTCCTCGGATGCAGGAGAGATTCGAGTGACTCAGGGATTTGTGAGTTTCTGGTCCACGTCGGATGAAAGATCATCGCTGACATGTACAGAGCGTGCTTCGTGAGTGATGATAATGGAATGATATAGGATGGGAGGTTTCTTGTGGCGATAGACAGACTTTCCAGGTGTTTAGCTTAGATAAAACTCGTTGCTTTCACATGGAAGCCAATTCCGGGCAGAGCAGCAGTGGGCAAAAGGGGAGCGGGGATTTGCCTGGGGCGGAAAATTCCGACCAGGTCCGGCCAGTTCCGCCTTATTCCGACTCCTTCTGTGGGCTCAAGATCAGATGCCCTTGATGCATTTAGTGTGAGCGTTGGAGATTTAAAGTAAGCAGCTCGTTGGTTAATACTGTCAACAGGTGGTATATGTGCCTATTGGATCAAACTATAAAGGTTATAAAACACGCATTCCTCTCCCAAGTGCAACGATATATATCCTCGTATCTAGTGGACAAGTCGAGCAAGTCTCCGTTCAAAGACACGACCGGTTAGGTGTAGGACTGCAAATCACTGGCTTTTTATAAGTCCCAAGAGGTCATGAACAGCCGAATAGGCGACATCTCTTGACAGAATCCTTAACATTGACATTCATCTACTCTGACCTGGAAACTGGAGGCGGTCTTGGCATGACAGAAGAATCTCAAAGAGGAAATAGGGCTAGCATTCTAGGGTTAATGCATCACGCGTTTTTTGTTTTGATCCACCGGCAGCAGCGAAACGCGCCGATCGGCCCGTTTCATCACAATCTCAGAATGCAACAGCCGGTTCTCGAATCTCCACAAATCAGGATCCAGTACTGCGGTTGTCTCCCATTTGATGGAGTTTATCTACACACCCGCAGCCCTCATGAGTCTTAGCGTGTACAGCAGACGCTCACTCCCCTGCATCGTGGTCGTGCGGCGCTTCCAGCCAATCTCCGTCGGCATGCGCTCGTTGCCTGAAATGATTGATTAATTAGCAGTGAACATCCCAATCTCGAATGCGAATGAGGATAACTTACGGAACCAGTACTCGATGAACCTCTTGTCCACGGTGCCGGTCTTGCCGTCAGCCATGATCTCGAAGAACGAGGCACACTCGCCCCAGCTGAATCCGTCGGCCAGCGCAGACAGCGAGTGCTCGGGATTCGTCCGCTTGGATGTGGCCAGGCGGGCCATGCGCGCATCCGCCACCTGTTGCACGGTGATCATGGGCGTGGTGAAGTACGAGGCTGTCTCCGCCCAGACGGTTTCGTTGAAGGGGTTTGGGTCGGCGAAGTATGCGTCAGAGCGACTGTCATTGGTTAGCACGGCCTGTCGTCAGTCATAAGGAGTAAGGAGTCAACTCACCTCAGACTAATGTCGTGCTCCAAAATGTTGTGGCGGCCTAGATGGTCAAGGTCGAAACTGTTCGCCCGGGGATAGGCTGGGTTGGTCCGAACCGCCTGGAGGAACAAGAGGACCGCATCGCTGTTCTCAATGTTGAACCCTTCAAGCATACCGTCCTTGAGGATGTCCAAGGTGATGCCTTTGCCGTCGCGCGGAAGGTAGCCATGGTTGGCCAACGTGTTGAGACCCGGACACGGACCGCGAGCTGTGATTCTCGATTAGCATATGCCCTCAATCGACGTTATCCACGACTCACAATCTCCTGGACCAGGAGCGATCCATTCCTGAGGGGTCCAGGTGTCGCGGGTTTCCAGGTACTGCGGGAACGCAGCTACGGAACCGACGACACCGAGAGCAACGGAGAGAGCTGAGACCTTCATATCGTGTTCTAGCCGCCTAAGCACTGATCTGAGGATGAAGAACAATTGATACGAGCCTACAGCCACTTCAACAGGCCACTTTATACTCCTCCGGTTGCCCACTACTTTCGGCAGTCGCGATGCAAGTATCACAGTGTTCCACCCTCTGTTTGAAATGGCCAATTTATGATTCGATGGAGTTGATATCCCCACCCCGCGTTCGAGTCAACGCCGAGGCTGGCGATCGCAGGCTTCGAGAAGCCACGAGTCGGATTGACGATGTGGCGCCGGGATCCTGAAACGACGATCAAAGCCGAGGCCGACAAACTGCCGAATGCAGTCCCAAACTTTAAAATCGGCCTGATACTCACGGCAGTTTCATGACGATCCGCCAATTACGTTCAGATACGCCTTCGAGCCTTTACAGATTGGGAACTGGCCTCGGATCAGAGTCTCTTCTCGAACGCACAAGCGCCGAACGAATAATCTATTGGTTCTCCATGGACCCTCTTCAAACAAGCTATGTGTGGGCTTATCCACCTGACCCTGATTCTTCACCGGAGCTTATGCCGTCCTCGAAACTATACCAAAGTTTACATCTTTCTCGCAGATCCCTCGGAATTGCTTCCATTGCCGTCTGGTTTGTTTGGATTTTGATGCGGACATCGCTGCGTTTATGAAATGGTTTCCAGACTGGCGAGCCTGCTGCCCGGTAAGTGTTTGGATCGAGCGTATTCACAAAACTAATGAGATAGTTTTGGATGACCGGGACTATTGCGGCGTTGTACGTGCTGTATGAGGCCCCAGCACCTGCAAAGCCAGGCCTAATGCTCTCTGCCTGTCCAGTCCCGAAGATCGCCTCTGTCTCAAATGTATGTGGAACCCCAAGTCCCGCTGCAATGGCAATGTCATCGAGAACGTTGTAGCGGTAGTCCCAGACTTTCTTCCGAGAGTAAACCGCCGCCATATCAGAGATCCACGTGGTGGGACAGTGGAATATGCCCTCGGCGAAAATCTTCGAGGCGGATGAAAAGTACTCCGCACGCCCGGGGACTGATTCTATAGGCGGATAGGTGTTGACGACCTGCTGGACTTGGACCTCGCTTAGTTTGACGTACCAGCCCTTCACAAAGGTTGCGACCTCATCGGGTGTGGACGCATTGGGAGCGAACAGACTGCCTTCGTTGGTGTCGTAGCCGACGATCAGCGGCACATCGAGGAAGTTCCCTCGGTAGAAATTGGTATAATGAGCGTCTGGAAAGATCTCGCCGTCAATGGCCGGCTGGTATAGTAGTTTGGCCTGCAGCGACACGAGGTAGTCGTCTGGAGCCCCGCCCAAGGTTTGGATTGTGGTTGCATCAAGCGATCGCAGACAAGCCACAGGGTCTGATCGCGAGCAGTTGAGCTGAGCAGCGAATGATTCGAAGTTAATTTCTGACTCGGCCACCGTCAACGAAGGGGTCCATGCAATCGACTCCCCAACTGCCCCCACAAACAGTCCCTCGTCGCGACCGCCGTAAGCCGTGAGATGGTGGGTTACTGAGACTGCCCCAGCAGAGGCACCGTGGATCACCACATGACTTGGATCTCCTCCGAACAGATGGATGTACTTTTGCACCCAGCGAAGCAGTCTGCGCTGGTCGAGCAAGCCGACGTTCAAGTCTCCATTGTGCCGGACTTGCTCACTGGCGAGGAACCCAAGGGGTCCAACACGATAGTTGAAGTTCACCAAAACAATACTGTGCTGGGACTCGAGCACCAGCTTGGTCGCGTTATAGTTCGCATTCGCGTTGGTCACAAAGCCTCCGCCCTGGATATAAACCCAGACGGGGAGTTTGGACTTTGTTGTCGCATTCGACGGAGCAAAGACGTTGACGAAAAGACAGTCTTCCGTCTTGTTTAGATTCTTGACTCCCCCAGGCCGATACAAATAGGCGGAAACTTCTGTGGTGTGAGTAAAACTCCCAAGATGCATGAATGCCAGCTTACTTGATCTGCGCTTTGGATCTCTGCGACTGGGACTGGATCTTGTGGAGCCCTCCATCTCAGCTCTCCCAGCGGAGGTGCCGCATATCGCATCCCGAGAAACTGAGTCACTGCAGACGGCAGAACAGTCCCCTGGTATTTAGAATACCCCAAGTCTACAATGTTCGAGATTGGCTCCCCGCCGGGTTCTGCATGCGCTGCTGCAGATAGGCTGAAACCGATAGCGAGCTGCAAAACAGACGTTGCCTCTAAATAGTATCTCATGTTTAACCATGAGTGAAAAGACGTGTACATCTACAGGGCTTTCCCCAGAGTGCCGATTTGCGATTATAACCCACTCTTTCCGGTGGCGGGGAGGAAGAATCAACCTACGCTTGATTTAGTATGATCCTGCGCCGCCGGCTAAACTGCAGAGTAACAGTTCGCCCGATGGCGTTACATTGAATGGCTGAGGGGTCATGTTCGTGGCGTACCAGTGAGAGCTAATCCACCAATAACAGCGTCTGTGTCGGGATCCCCGAGGAACAATGCAGGGATTCGCATTATTGAACAAAGGGAAAATACCCCGCAGTCGGCAATCTCCAGTCGAACCATCGCATCGTCACGGTACGTTTGAGACGATTTTAGGCCATTGAATTTCATGTTCAGCTTCCAATTGTTCCTGAATACTTCACCCAGCGAGCCTCTATTCCTGGAATCCTTCTCGTTAGTGAGGCCACTTCCATTTGGAAGCGCGCAGGGGGATACCCCAATGTTCCCGGAACCTGCAACGACGGCTAAATTACAGCTTGGAAGAAAGTCACTGACGCAGTACATGGGAAGGGCAGCTACCTACTTTTCCAGTTGTGGGCTCTGGGACGTGTCACACTGCCCGAGGTAGCCAGGCTGGAAGGATTCGATGTTGTCAGCTCCAATCCGACCCCGCTCGACTCGGATAACCCGCCACCCAGGGAGGGGACAGAAGAGGAGATACAAGGGTTTATCCAAGACTACGCGCAGGCAGCACGAAACGCTTTGCAGGCCGGATTCGATGGGGTTGAGGTGCATGGCGCAGGTGGCCGTCTGATTGACCAGTTCACTAAGGACAATTGCAACACCAGAACAGACGAATACGCCGGCAGTATTGAGAACAGGTCACGCTTCATTCCTGAGGTTGTCCGCGCTGTCTCCGATGTTGTTGGGTCCAACAGAGTTGGGATTCGACTCCCCCCCTGGCAGAGGTACCAGGGCTTGCGGATGGAGGATCCCGTGCCTCAATTCACCCATGTTATTGGCAAGAGGAAGACACTCACTCTCGCCTGTCTACATCTCAGAAGCCCGAGTGTGTTAATAGACGACAGTTTGAATACAGACCCAATCGACCCCTTTATCGAAGCATGGGGAGACTGCGCGCCTGTCATTCTGGCTGGGGGTTTCAAACCGGAATCGGCAAAGTTGGTCCTCAAAGACCACTTCAAGAAGAGGGACCTCCTAGTCGCCTTTGGTCGCTATTTCTTCTCCTCGACGGAAGCCCGAGTGGGCGAAACGGTCTTCTTGATTATTCTATACTGCGCATCGAGCCGATCGTTCAGCTCATCGCCCGCCACGATGCGCTGACCCAAAGTTGCCCATCCTCCACCGCCGTTCCAAGTCTCCATGATGTTACTCCTCGCCTGCCGGTCCCCACCCAACCTGGAGGATATGCATGTCGGCATTCTAATGAGTGATCTGCTGCACGATGCGGTTACCTGGTGGGAACCCAATGCTGTACAGGTAGATGCGGCCAACGATATTTTTCTCGAGCATGATCTCAATATGGAACGGCATTTGCGCCTGTAGCTGGTCGTCTAGCTATCTTTGTGGTTCCGTCTCCTCGCCGAAGGAGTGGGTTATAATGCCATCGTGTCGCTGGCGGGAGAGCTCGGCTTCCTCAATAAGGAAAGGGCCAATTGGGTTGAAGTACCGCTCTTCGAAACTCTCAAACCAACACTTGCTTGGTGTGTTTCAATCATTCGTTAATGCTGGGCTTGCGGAGGGATATCTCAATGGGTGGTAAAGGAACCTAGCAGGCACGATAAGGTATGCATGAACTTTCTAATTACCATGATATTGTGCCATCAGACTCATGGGGATTTTGCTAGAGATAGTAACGTTTAGGGGTCAAAATCTTCTTTGAGAATGCGACTGCTACTGCTTGACTGCATTTTGATAGAACTACAATAGCCCGTTAGCTGATTCCCTGTATATAAATGACTGTGTAGCAGATTGATGCAACTGAAAGACTGCGAAAACCTGGTGGCGAGCCTATTCTTGAGCCCGTCAGCTCGACGAAGATATGTAGTCAAACTAAATACTTGTCCATCCACTACTAAGCGTCCCCTCTATCGGGGTTCCGGCTTCTTTGCATCGGCTACGGATTGCCTTTATTGCCGTCTGTGCGCATTGGATTATCTCCCTCTCCTTTTCCCTTCCACCATGGACCAGCTCCCCGTCCCGAACAAGAATCTGCCCATCGATCATGACGAGACTAACATCGCGACCAATACATCCATGTACAACTGTAGTCACAGGATTGACGCCGCCAATATCATCCCAGTGCCATGGCGCAGCGGCGATTCCCCCGCGTCCGTACGGATCGAGCACGACGAGGTCCGCCTTCTTACCTACTTCAAGACTTCCGATATCCTTTTCGAGGCCCAATGCTCGCGCTCCGTTAATGGTTGCCATTTCTAGCGCAGTTTCGGCCGGGACAAGGGCTGCGTTGTTGTTTACGCCCTTGTGGAGGATAGCGGCCAGGTGCATTTCCTGGATCATGTCGTAGTGGTTGGCGCAGGGGGCTCCGTCTGTCCCGAGGGCGACCGTTATTGGACCCGATGTGGCAGTGTCAAGCATGGCTGGAATGGGTGCAACTCCTGACGCCAGTTTGAGATTGGAGGAGGGATTGTGTGCGACTGCCGCCTTGGTCGACGATAGCAGCGGCAGATCTATTTCCGGATCCAGATTCACCATGTGCGCTAGGACGAGGTTGTGTGTGAGGCCGTGAGTATTGCTACTTAGTAGCTGCCCGCAGAGTTTGTTGTCGCGAATGAATTCCATTGAGCTGCAGCCGTAAACGTTGTGGTAGATATCGCGATCGGCCGGGGCTTCGGCACAGTGCATGGTGATTGATATGCCGCGAGAGGCGCATATATCGCCCAGTTCCCGGTATAACCTGGCCGGTGCGCCTCTCGGAGTGCCGGCTGCAGCCCAGACGTGAAGGCGCCCCTTGTGCTGACCGTGGTATTGCTGGTGCGAGCGGACCAGTGCTGAACTCGACATGCCAACGAGATCCCGATCGCGGGGATCCGTGATGGAGAGCTGGCGGTTTGTTTCTGGGAACTTGACTAATTTGCCCTAAATGCCATGACGGTTTAGAAGAGGACTGTGTGTGGGGAAAAGAAGGAGTCGTACTAAACAACCACGAATGCCCATCTCACCGACAGCACGACACACCTGCTCCCACCCAGCTCGAAAGGTCACCATCGGATCAAGAAAGGCCGTCGTCCCCGTCTTGAGCATCTCGGCGATAGTAAGTCGAGCAGCATGGTAGCCATCATCGTCGGCATAGTTGGACTCCAACGGCCAAATCGCGTCGCACAACCAGTCATGAAGTGGCAGATCCTCTGCAAGCCCGCGCAGGAGGGACTGGACCAGATGAGCATGTGTGTTGATCAATCCAGGAATGATGATTTGTCCTGTGCAGTCGATCATCTCCGTCAGCTGTAGATTGTCTGGTGGCGGGCATTTGCCGACGCCCTCAATGCGGCCGTCCCTCACATGGAGATAGCCGTCACGGATGACTTGGCGGGCGGAATTGACCGTGATTATTGTGGCGTGGATGAAAATGACCATCTTGATCTTGATTGTTTATCATAACCACCGACAAAACGAGGAGGACGCGGCGCAGTTTTACAGCAAAAGAACAGCGTCGGCCGTTGATAAGGCTTCGGCCGAGCCCTATCGCCTTATCACCGTCCATCAGCCACCGAATGGCATAAAAAGGCCCTCGCCAAACCCCGACAGAAAAGATGCGATAGCCACCGAAACAATGGAAATCAAATCCGCGACCCCATCCGCCGACGCATATGCGGCTCCCTCCGACGAGGGCCAGATGCAGCCCGTGTCCCGCTGGCAGCAATGGCGTCACTATTGGAGCAGCCGCGAAGGCTGGATAGGCGACTACGTGCGTTTTCTCCCTTATTTCTGGTGATTGCGCTGACAGAGTTCCAGGACTATTTGTATCTGGTTACCCCTGACATCTGGCCTCTGAACCGCAAGTACAAAGGGGTCGACCCTCCATTCTACGGACTCAACGACCAAGTCCCCATCCTGCTCACCCTTCTCCTCGGCCTGCAGCATGCCTTGTCTATGATCGGATCAGTCGTCTCGCCACCGTTGGCCATCGCTGGCGGAGCGTTCTACCTCGATTCCGATCAGACCCAGTATCTCGTCTCCGCTGCCTTTATAACGACCGGCATTGCAACCGCCATGCAGGTCACACGGCTACACATCCTCGGCACACCACTGTACATCGGAACGGGCTTGCTGTCCGTCGTTGCGCCCACGTTTGACATCTTAGCTGTTGCCTTCAATTATACCGAGCGCCGCTACACCCTCGGTACGTGCCCGACCGACTCAGATGGTGGTCGTCTCCCGTGCCCAGAAGCATGGGGCGCCATGCTCGGTACGATGCTATGCACTGTCTGGGTGCAGATTGCCATGTCGCTAGTTCCACCGAGGATTCTCAACCGGATATTCCCCAAGGTCGTCACTGGAAGCCTGCTTCTCCTGATTGGTGTATATCTTATCGGCAACGGGATGCAGAACTGGGGTGGATCGTCGAACTGTAACGGAGGATCGGGATTCTACGCCCTGTGTCCGGATATCTCCGCTCCACGGCCTCTGCCATGGCATGTATATCCTTTGCGTCTGATGAGCATAAGCTAATGCAAAGTAGGGGCGACCCGAAACTGATCGGCCTCGGATTCAGCGTCTTTGCCACAATCGTCCTTCTCGAATTTGTGGGCTCCCCTCTGATGAAATCGGCCTCAGTCATCCTCGGTCTTGCAATCGGTTGCGCCATTTCCGGTGGGACGGGGTACTGGTCGCGAGATCAAATCGACGCTACACCTATTGGGACATTTCTCTGGGTGCACACCTTCAAGCTGTCTGTCGACGGAGCATTAGTCCTGCCACTGCTCATCCTATTTGTTTGTGAGGCTGTCAGCTGCATGCCGGATATCCTCGCTACGGCAGAAATCTCCAAGGTTGAGATTGATGGACCCGAGTTCCACAGTCGCATACAAGGTGGAATCCTCTGCGACGGCCTTGGAAGTTTGATTAGCGCGCTGGGCACCTCGCTGCCCATGGTCAGTCAAGCCGGGAACAATGGTGTCATCTCTCTGACTGGCTGCGCAAGCCGTCGAGCAGGCTGGTGTGCCTCTGGCATTCTCATCCTAATGGGGATTCTCGGCAAATTTGGTGCAGTTTTTGGGTCTATGCCCCCTTCCGTGCTCGGAGGTATGCAGGTATTCCTCTATAGCACTATTGCTGTTGCCGGCGTTCGCGTTCTCGCCTTGATCACCTTTACTCGGCGCAACCGGTTTATTCTGACTGCAGCATTGGGCATCGGTTTCGTGGATATCGTGTCGCCTAACTGGTTTAGCAAGGTCCTCGCGTACGATGGGGACAATTACTCGTTGGAAGGATTCCTACAGGGCGTGAACCTCATTGTGGAAACACCGTTCATCATTGCAGCAGTAGTGGGCGTTTTGCTGAATCTGGTACTGCATGAGAAGGACGAGGAGCAGGCCCTGCCTACTTAGACAGATAGAGTGTAATCCATTCGTGCTTTGAGAGTATGAGATGAGGCACAACCGTACGCACTGGTTATTTATATGAGAGGGCACTTGAGCGACGTACCGGCCTTCGCTGTTAGACATATAGGGCATACTCAATCCCACTAGAATGATTGAGTAAAGGCTGGTGATTAGCTCCGCTACTATATGCTAGAAGGGAACGTGGTGTGGCGTTGTTTCAAGTTAGGGAGGAGAGAGCTGAGCTAGCCATTGCCTGATTGTGGTACTTGAAGGATCATACACTAGTAAGTACCCTGTAACATCCCCTCGTCTTCAGAGTATTCCACCACCTCGCTAAATTGCTCCTCATATCCAGGAAACTTGGAGTTACTGTCACTTCGAGATGGTGGAGGTATGGCATATAGAAAAGATCTACAACGCTTACGCCCTGGAGCAGTATCAGCATTTGAACAACGGGTACTACTGTCTGTAGACGGACATACCTCCCCAGCCATGTAGGTTTGCCTCGCTAAGATAGTTTCCAGAACATCCAAAACCACGTCAAGCCTCGACTGAAGCTCACGGACTAGGTTAAGGTCAGGCAGCGGGTCGTTTGGTCTGAAGTGCCTATGTGACTGTCAAACTGGGTTCATTACAGCTGTGGAAATAACGAACCTCTTGAAGATTATTTCGAAGACGAGACGATTTGAACTGGGTCAAACGTCGTGACTTCAATGCTGGCCGCTTCCTCGAACTGAGCTATAGCAGATACATTCCCGGGATCTGGCAGCAGTTGTGGCCCATAGCGAGCGGCCAGAAAGCGTGCTATCGCTCTCGATTCGTAGACAACGAGTGGTGGAGAAAAGGTAGAGTCCTTGAGACAGGGTAGGGTGGCGAACGGATTCAGCTGAATATAATCATTCCTCTAGAATGACAGCATTAGAGGGTCCTTGGGGAAAGAGGTATTCAAGAGAGAACCGACTCTATTTTCTCCATCTTCAAGGGAGACTCGGTGAACGATGACATCCAGGTCAAGCTCTAATACTATTAAGTGGACCCGCTGAGGACAAGGAAGTCGTGGATCTGTATACAGTTCGAGTGCCATTTTGTGAAGTAAAGTAAATGTGATCAAATACCCAGGCCAGAGCGAGCGAGAGTAGGAAGGGAATGAGACTTATATGAAGCAGGCACCAAGGGACACGCGTCAGCATTGATGCCTGCTGACGGGCCGACCAGTTGCGGAACCCGACTTGATATCGAGGTCAATGCGACTTCTTCCGTAGCTCCCATCCGTTTTGTAGGTTGAGAAGGACTGATTGACTCGGCCAGGCGTGCTCTCTGCCAATATAGGTGAGAACGTCAAGCAACACCTGTTGGATTGCCGGGTCGGTGAAGGTCTCGCCACACATGGTCATAACGATAGCCGCGGTGACCAGAGTCGCTTGAGATTTCTTATTCGACAATGCCAGGCCGCAGACTCTGAGGGTGCGCTGACGAGCCAGTTCATCGATAGCCAAGTTTCTGGCTGTTGCCCCGGGCCCAATTGGTAGACGCTGCGGATGGTAAACCTCCAGCAGAATACATGCAATCTCAAAGTGCTGCAGACCAAGCACTTGGCAGTCATTCATGTGAACTATCTGGGGGAAGTGGCGTCCGTTCTCAGGATCTGCCTCATGATAGTACAGCGGCTGAAACGAGTCTGGACGCATCGTCTCCCAATTCCGCTTGAATCCATCCAGGAACTCCCACTGCCCCAGGCGATCCTGGGGAAATCGGTCGTCAATAGGAAGACCGCCCTCGTCTCCGAAACAGAACCTGAGAACGTCGGCGCACCAGAAAATAATATGATTGGACCACTCAAAGTCACCGGCCGGTTCTGGTGGGTTGTAACTTTTACCCGTACGTCTAAACAGTCGAAATGGCCGTCGGTTTATCAAGACGGACCAAATCTCCTGTCGCAGGGCC
Source organism: Aspergillus pseudodeflectus (assembly GCF_044049435.1). Classification (NCBI taxonomy): domain Eukaryota; kingdom Fungi; phylum Ascomycota; class Eurotiomycetes; order Eurotiales; family Aspergillaceae; genus Aspergillus; species Aspergillus pseudodeflectus. The sequence goes on along the minus strand of NW_027263821.1, from coordinate 71,119 downwards.
ACCAGGCAGACTGAGTATCCGAGTGAAGTGAACGGGAGGTTGATAACGTCTGCTGTTCTCGGTGGTGGATAGTCGTCGTCAAAGGACCCAAACGTGTAGTCCGGCTGAGAGAGCACCACAGCGCGCACGACGCCCAGATATATCTCTGAGTCCAGGCCAAAAAAGTCGACTGTAGCATGTGGTCATCAGCGATGGGTGATCTGTCAGGGATATCCGAGATACTAACCGCCAAGCTGCTCGTAGAAACGTAGTATTGTGGCGGCTGCAAAAACATTCTCGTCATAGTTACAAGCAGGATCATTGGACAGGGAGATGAAGAGCGAGATGCATGAGTTGTGATACTCGGCGACCGACTTTTCTGTCAAGTCGCTTAGTGTTATGTTGTCGAAGATGGGAGTCCTGTTTGGCCATTGCTTGGAACAGTGTCGGACCAAGTGGCCTGCAGATGCTGTGCATATTGCATAAAATAGCACAGGGCACGTCATGGCGCGCTGAGGAACGACGTAAGCGAAATGTTTATCCTTGTCAGTGCAGTCAAACTAATGTAGGTTATCAGAATCCTGTTCAGCAAAGGGAATGGGTGAATGTCGGGCCCAGGCGAATCTGAGTAGTAGAACAAGGTGGTGAAACGTACCGGGTCTGCCAGGTTCTCAACGAAATGCCTCATCAGACATGACTCCTGGAGACTTAGCGTCTTCCTATCCCGTACGGTGGCTAGGAATAGGAGTGGTCTTGACAGAGAGGGCAAAGAAAGACTTGAAGAGTAGCTGCTCTCAGTCTCGAGGGGCCTACTTCTGGCACTAAACTGCGTTCGAAAACCGGTGTCATGCAAGGCATGGTCTTTGGATGGGTGTGCAGCCTCTGTAAAGTTTCCGATGCCAGGGTGAGATGCCTCAGGGACTATGCCGACAGGAGTGCAGGACTCGGGCCCAGAGAGTGCTTCTCCTGTAGTCGGCAAGGCATGGCGACGACTAGACTCGGAGTGAGGAGACTCAGAAGGCTCGTGCAGCGCACCAACCGACGAGTCTGTTCTTCTCCGCTTGCATGTTATGTCGTATGACGTGCGAGGGCTGTGTGTCGTCTCGTTTACGAACGAAAGTCCACCTTCAGGGGGCGTTAGACATTTCCCTCTTGCAGGCTTATGGGAAAAGTCTTACCACGAACTCGGGGCTTAAGCCAAGTCTGGTCTGAAGCAAACTCGAGCTCACCCTTGGACTGGGTAGCTGCCTTGAATCGAAAGGGGGAATTATCAACACAGTGCAGATTCGCCTTCTTGCAACTCGTGCATGGGCGACCGAGGTCACCTAGCTTCGGTCAGCATCAAAATTGGACCAAAAACAGACACTGGCGTTTGTTGATTACATTTGGAATGCCTTTCTAATTTCCCAGTTAGCGACCGCCAATTCCATAACCCTCGTCCATGTGGGCCCGGCACCCTACCTTTGCAGTTGTTGCAAGGAAGTCTACGCTTTCCTCTATCATCCGGCATGCTAGAGCGATAGGTGATGTGTTGAGCAACGATTTCGCAGATAGTCCCATGGGGGAGCGAGGTTGGGAAGTCGCTGATTGACGCGACGCTAAGAACATGGGCGAGGCAGTTTTCCCTCACCTAAGAGCCCAAGGGGAGTACACTCGTCTCTAGGAGCTGATTCGGCCAAGAGTTACTTCCATCATTGACAGCATGGTCGACTGAGTGGGGTGGACCGATTGATCGAGTCTCGAAAATCTGCAGAAACTGGTGTTGACAACAACGGGCGCGACTCTGGTCGCAACGGCGAAATTCTCCCAGAGAGGCAGACAGGACGTCACAGTGGGGTCTGCAAGTCAGATTGTCGAATCACAGACGAGCTTAGTGGAGTCGCGCATCTGAACATGGCGAATTCCGCCCAGTTCTTCCATCTTGGGCCATTTCCGGGTCTGGCAATTTTCCTGGAGACGAGGGCCTCCAAGCAGATTCTATCAACGCTGAACAGCGACAAGGTAGATCGTCACGAGGGATATATCATCAGGAAGGGCAACTCACCAAGCGAATGGAAAGCATGCCAGACCCATATATATATCACCATCATGGCATGCTCCATGGGGGGTGAAGCAGCACCACATCAGTCACAAAACATACAAAGATGGGAATCGCCATTATAACCTTCCCTGTTATCGGGGCCTACGTGATAATTGTCTGGTTTATATTGCCCGTCTTCAATTATTTCCGCGACCCCAAAGGGCTACGCAAATACCGCAACCTCTCGTTCCTGTCAGGCATCTCCGACCTTCCATACGTCTATCTGAACTCTTTCGGCTTCCGCTCCAAGTCAATCACCGAAGCTCACCGGAAGCTGAACTCGCCCATCCTGCGAATCGGCCCAAACAATCTCTCGTTTGGGGATGTCAAAGCAATCCGAGACATCTACGGCCATTCGACGCCATGCCTCAAAGACCTCAAGTACTCCATTACGGGGGGTCCTCATCCCAACATCTTTGATGTCGTTGATAAACCCAAGCACAGTGAGAAGAGAAAAAGACTCTCTGCCGCCTTTGCAATCAAGAACCTGGTCGACTGGGAATTTAAAGTGGCTGACACTACTGCGCGTATTCTCTCTGCCTTTGACAAGAGATGCACAGAACCGCTTCCTGTCAATTGTACGACACCTGTGAAAAACGACCTGACAATTGACTTTAACCATTGGATCAACCTCTTCACAGTCGAAGCCATCAACGTCATTGCTCTATCTTCCAGGCTGGGCCTTCTTGAACAGGGTGACGATCTTGTCACTGCGCAGAGGATGGACGGCACGACATACCAAGCCCACTATCGAAGAGCCCAGAATCAAAGTGCCTTTGCGACATCCTACTTTATTTGGGACTACCAGAACTTTCACTTGTTGCGTCAACTGTCCAGACTTTTCCCCAAATGGCGACGGATTCATGGAGAGGCGGACCCATGGAAGGATGTCATTTACCACCAGACCATCACCCGGCTCAAGCGCTACCAAAATGGAGAGAATCTCGACGATTTCTTTTCATCTCTCATGGAGAACAAATCAGGTGAACCATACAACCTGGAATTTGGCGAGATTCTGGGTGACGTTGGCGCTGTCATCGATGCTGGGGCAGACACAACCGCCATTGCCCTCACCCAGGTAGTGGAGCTCTTGATTCGTCACCCTCAGCATATGGAGACTCTACGAGAAGAGGTCGATTCTGTGCTGGATGGCGAGGTGGTGGCGCCCTTTGATAAGGTCCGAAACCTACCATTCCTGCGGGCATGTCTTGATGAAGCGATGCGAATCATCCCCCCTACCTCGGCAGGCCTTCCTCGAAGAACCCCTCCTGAAGGCGCCATGATCCTGGGGGAATGGATCCCTGGCAGTACAAGTGTGTCTATGACAGCCTACACTACCCATCATGATTCAACGGTCTTTCCAGAGCCCGAACAATTCCAACCGCATCGCTGGATGGATCCGGCTGCACGAAAAAAGATGGAACCTTACTTCATACCATTCTCAACCGGTGGAAGAGGATGCATAGGTCGCAATATTTCATATCTAGAGCAGACAATTATGTTGGCTTCGCTCGTGCATCGTTATGAATTTGCATTACCGAGCCCGGAATGGAGGTTGAAGAGATTTGAAGCGTTCAATCTTCTCATTGGGGAGATGCCCATCAAGATCTGGCACAGGAGGAAAACTGGGCATGTTGCAGCATAGATAGGTACCGACTTTGTTGTGTTCATGTTGTGGTTCGTATTTGATCAGGACAGTTTGAGCCATATGCCTCTTGATCTTACTGGCGAGCTCGATTGGATGGTAGGAGTAGTCAAGTTACATTCAAAGTTGTTTCCTTTTGTTATTTTTGGAACATGCTCCCTCCCCTACACGGCTCCTCGAGCAGCTGCTCTGGTAACCGGCCTTCGTACAGTCAATGGCCCACCGAGAGTGCATAAATCGCACTCTAGTGAGCTCGGTAGAACCGGTTTCTGGGTGTATCTGTCAAGTATACCGCCTATGGAGGCTGCGAAAGAGATTACCAACCGCCACAATTGCCTCTGAGGATAATGTATTGTGCCTTCCGCTCGCCCAAAGAGTTTACGCACTTGAGGGTCCGCTTACAGAGGCATCTGCTGAAAAGCAGCGTATCCCTATGTATATACCTTGTGTATAATAACTTAGGCAGTGTAAATTAACCAGAAACTAATCCTACACAGTTTGATTTAACCGCTCGGGTGTCCTAACTCATTCATAGCCCATTGCGCCAGCCCAGTCCAAGGCGGGGACAGTATATCCGCGATATTCGAGGTTAGCTGCGCGCTCCAGCCTTCTAACACCCAGCATTGCGTCTCAACTTCCTGCAGCGCGACTACATAATACAGTAGCACCACCATCGCCCCGGGGTGCTGCGCCTGCATCAAATTAAAAAAGTCCCCTGGCAGTTTGTTCAGCCACATAAACACAACGTTTAGCTCGCCCGTCATCGCAGCGGTCGGTGTTGCTGCGCAGTCTAGCATCGACTGTGCGCCTTTGTTTAATAGAGCCAAGGTGGCATTATCGACATGAGTCAGATTGGAAATTTGAGACTGAAGAATGGCAAGCTGCGTCTTGAATGGATCGAGTGCTTTCCAGCAGGGCTGAGAGCCGTTCTGATGTTTCAGCTTGTCCAAGACATTGAACTGCAACTCAGCATGGGTGGTAGCCTCAATTGCGGATAAACCTCGCACTAGGGCCATTATTTCGAGCATTCCAGCCAGTGGCGGCATCGCCTCGTTGTGTTGATACTTGAGATGTGAAGCAAAGCTGCTTGTCATGAGCAGAGCTGAGGTCATGAACAGGGCGAAACTGCTCTCCTCAGTCATCTTTCCTGCAAGGGCTAAGCGCATGCCGGCGATGGCATGAGCTTGGTGCTCTGAGCCGCGAAGCAGGTATCGCTCGCGAGATTTAGTCCGCAGATAGGCACAATGGAATGCCGACAAGGCGAGGAGCTGATGTAGAAGGTACGGGTACCGGAGGCCAAGACGTGGCAACTCGTCCCTGAATATAGACGGATCCAACACGTGGGGACCCATCATGCAAGTATGAGTCGTGAAGTGATGCATGAGCTCCAAATCCAAGAGACATAATTCAGAAAACCCAATTGTGGTGCATGCTTTTGGGAAAGAGTTTCCTTTAGGCGGTTGTCCGCTCACAGGGAGGCTGTGATCATTGGAAGGCTCGGAGCGCATGCGATGCTTGGAAGGGCCAGTAAGACTCTGTATATGTTAGATTAGACGCCGGAATGCAGGAGACAAACGCCGCTCACTGTCTCAAGGGGCTTTCCCCTGCCAGGCCGCTCAAGGCTGCATTCGACCTGGTGCCTCTTGCAGGCAGTACATGGCACTTGCTCATCACACTGGGTGCCAAGCCATTAGTTCCAATCTGTCCCCTTTTTCGACGTCGGAAGAGAACCGATCACGAACGAACCTTGACGCGTCTATTCTTGCATCGTAGGCACCCGTTTTTAGACTTGCGGTAGCCCAACCGGCCCATGATAGCGTGAGGGATGGCAAGGATCTTGTTAATAACAGTTGCGGTTGACGGATCTCTTCAGCCAAGCAGAATTCTTTGCGAAACCGAGGGGCGGTCCTTTTCAAGTGGACTCGAGGCGGAACCAGGCGCAGCAAACAAAAACTTTTGCCTGTTGCGTCAGAAGCATCACGCCAAGTCCCACTGCGGCCAGTAGAATTGCTGGACTTGGTGGAGCTGGCCCGGTGAACCAATGAGATCAAGATCCGAAGCCGAGATGCCATTGCTTGTGAAGACTCTCAAGATGTGGAATACAATGCAGGAAATGGATTTGAGACGCGCCGTTGCGGCTTACTGCAGGTGCTGAACTGCTTCGGCCTACACATTAAAGCAACATGCGCCGACGACGTCTTTGATCCTGTCTTGTTCCAATCTCGTTCTTCCGTTCTCAAAATTCTTCGCACCTGCGGTACCAAGCAATCCTGCTTTTCCCTGCGTAAAAGCGTACTCGTCCTGGTCTTCCTTGTCTGATCTCATACCGTCGGGTTACTGTTGGCAGGACAGAGAAGATCGATCATGGCACCACCTCTTTGTGATCCCGAACACTACAAAGATGCTACCTTTGCCTTCTACCGCTTCGCCCCGTCTGTCGCGGCGAATATTATCTTTGTGATCCTCTTCGGCATTTCGACACTCCTGCATACATTTCAAATGTGGATGACGAAAACATGGTATCTCTGGCCACTTGTCGTAGGCGGTGTGTGTACGTCAATCAAGCTCAGCCTTCTCTGGGGACTATACTAATGTTGGCTTTTCAATCTAGGCGAAGCGGTTGGATACATCGGAAGAGTCCTGAATGCAGTTGAAGACGAAGGTTGCTGGAATGTTGGACCATATGTGATACAGAATACACTGATTCTCCTCGGACCCGCATTTATGGCTGCATCCATCTATATGATTCTCGGCCGCGTTATCCTGCTTACTGCCGGAGAGCACCATGCCCTCGTCAAGCGAAAGTGGCTCACCAAAATCTTTGTTTGGGGTGATGTGGTTTCGCTCTGCACACAGTCGAGTGGTAAGTAATATACTTGCATATTATAGATGAATGCTAATATGCTACAAGGTGGTAGTATCATGGCCGCTGACGATCTTTGGCAAACGGGCGAAAAGGTTATCATTGTTGGCCTTTTCGTCCAGCTTTTCATCTTCTCTTGCTTCCTCATCATTGCGATTAACTATCACTATCGTCTCGCCAGATCACCAACACCCGAATCCAACAATCCTGCCATTCGGTGGAAGTGGTACTTATTTACACTCTACCTGACTGGAGCTTTGATTCTCGTCAGAAGCATCTTCCGAGTTGCTGAGTTTATTGACGGCAACCATGGGGCTCTCATGCGAAAGGAGGCCTATGTCTTCGTCTTCGATGGCTTTTTAATGGTCATAGTGCTTCTTTGGATGAACTGGTTCCATCCAGGCGAGATTGGCTTATTACTGCGTAACGAGCTGCCTATCACAAACGGACTTGAGTTAATGAAGATACGTCAGGGGCGAAAACGATGCAACACGATGGAAAGCCTGAATTTCGAACGTCCGCTAATCGGCCGGTCGAATGGAGCTGCGCAGCAGGCAGCTTAATATGTCATACTACGGTCAGAACCAGATGCTGGGCGAGGTGTTGTGAATTTGTGATAGCTGCACAGCACAGAGACATGTTGGATTATTTTATTATGTGGATTAAATGCGCGGTAATTTGCGTCGCATATCCTGTTCTGATTTCAATAGACATAGTGTGATATATGCTTGTTTCAGACTTTTACTGTGCTAAAACCCCTTTTTTTTCTCGTATTGCGGATTCCGTCGCTGGTATTCCACCAATCCAGCCAAATTGATGTAGCTCCTATGCTGAGCAGCATTTCTCTAGTTGTTAGAGGTTCATGGAGACAGAACATTAAAGTAGTCCCTGAGTAGGATTTGATACTAGTGTCAGAGATAGGAAGGACCGAACCGCGCGCGCATGCGATACAAGAGGGGAAGGTGCAATCCTGAAAGGCCCTCTTACAGCAGGGAGCGTCGAGTACTTGTTTCTTTGAAGATCGTTTGGACATTGTGGATCCATGCCGAGGGTAATAAGACGTCCATGAACAGAGGCTTCGAGGACGCTTCTAATAGAAACCTAAAAGTAGATAGATAGGGGGCGAATAGGAGTCCGCTAAGTATGCGTATACTCGTCTCGAAAGTATCCACGTCCTGATCTTAATCGTAGGTCAGGCTACGGCTAACCCACATCCGCGCATCCGAAAGATGATGGGTGAGGTTCGGCATCAGAATATCCAAGCTGTCGATGACGATCTATCCGCGCCCGCTAGGATTCATTTGCGAACCTGTCTTGGGGAATGGACGGAAGCGATCCTGCCCTGGATGCACAATTGGGGGTTTTAGTGACGATCTGACATCTCTGCGCTAGTGCTTATACGCTGAAACAGAGACTAACGACCCAACACTTGGCGCGCAGAGTGACCTATGTGAGAGAAACGGGACTAAATGGAAAACCTACCCCAGGCACTTTTGGCGTAGGCATCCCAGCCGGCCACAAATGTGTCTCTCCCTTCAGTCCTCCCAAGCTAAATTCAGGATGATGTTACATTGTTTGTAACTGGTATCAAAAAGCATTTCAAGTAGTACCCCTTTATCCTTTGTACATACGACCGCAGGGTGTGGAGAACAGAGCCTCCCGTCCGCTCAGCGGTACTTGGCAACCGCTGTCCCACCCTTTTCCCAAGCCAAGGCCCTGTTCCGCGAACTGCCTGCACAATAACCCCCTGCCTTTGCTGGAACCCCCCTTTGATGCCCATTTGCGGCCGCACACCCCGCCGCAACAACATTGCTCATCTCATCATACTCAGCTCGCTGCCTCGAGGCGCGGTGGTGGATGTTTCCAGGTCTCACCAACCCCTTCCGACAGTGGCCGGACGTTAGGAGAGACGTTCGGATATTGAATGGGGCGAGGTCCAGAGCAAGGTTTATGACCACTTCCTCCAGGAGGCCCTTGACCGCTATCTATGGCGAAGACCCGGGGGTGCCGTAGTACACGCCAACTCTGGAAATAAAGAGTACAGTTTCCCAGTTCTGGGCGCCAACTCGCGAACTGTAGATAAATCAGCCCACGTTACCTTGGATGGATGAGAGATTCTAGGACAGATGGAATACGCTTATGATGTGCTGGAGGTTCGCAACACATGGTCGTGCCGTTATCTAGCAGTGGGCGGAATAGCATATCTTTCTCTCAGAGGTTACGGCCTTCCACGGCATTATTCATAAACTCCTAGAGGGACCCGGACCTGATGTTGCTACCAGCTCGATTCGATGATGTGCGCCAGCCCACATGGCCACGGACTGTTTATTGTTTTATCTAATATGTTCCAAGTAATAATACTACCCGACCAAAGTAGCTCCATATTAATGATTGCAAAGTGGCGGTGTGGTTGTAATCAACCCGGTGGCCCTTGACTATGATTCCTCATTACTACCGTCCTGTTGTTTCGGCGGAAGCGTCGGATCAAGCCAAGCCCATTTCCCAAACGTGACTGAATAACTAGATAGCCAGCGGAAATCAGCGCCCGAGGGTCATCAACCTGACCAGTGGCCATCACCTGGGTTACTGTTGGGAGAAAACGAAACCGACAGTCTGCGGGGGTTTCAATTGGTGGGAAGTCGTCTGTTTTCCAGGCCCGAGCCAACCATCACCTGCGCAGGTTCAGTTTTTCCGTCACATATGAATGCTTCAATTTACGGAGTGTACCGGTCACACCGCGTGATCTTAAGGCGGACTGCTCGCCGAGAAGACCACGCCGAGGGGGAAAAGAGGACAAGTCTGCAGGCTTGAGTGAGCTTGGCGTGCGTTTCAAGATGCGCCTCGGGTCGATCTAGCCCGGCCTTCGCACTACAGAGTCCCGTAAAAGCGGTTCGAGACCCCGTACCAATAAAGTAGCGCGATTGCCATTGGATCGACGCAGAGTGCCGAGAACCCTGAAAAGTTATGAACGGATGGGGAAGCTCCGCAAACCAGATCCGAATAGGAGCTTACTCCGGACAAGTTAATCAATCCTCTTCGGCAAGAAACCTAGAAGTGAGACCCAACCAATGACGGCATTCTTCACAGGCTGGGCCAAGCAGAGGGAATAAATCTTCATGAAACGGAAGGCTCCATTTTCCACCAAACGGAGTATAGCATGAAACGGCTGAGGGATGAAGCATCATATGACAATATAGACTACACCGCTTGTAGCTCGACCGAGCACAGGGGAAGGGAGCACTATAAAACGGCCGTCCTGCGTCCTAACTGGAGCAAGTACGACAAGCACTCATTCTTCAGCACAAACAGATCTTCTTGCACCTCTTGCACCTCTTCAAATTCACAATGTTGCTCACAAACCTCGTCGCCACCCTGGCCCTGTCCAGCGCCGCTGCTGCCCAAACTCTGAACATCCCCACGCGTGTCGGGTCCATCGTATCTCTTGCTTCTCCTAGTGTCATCTCCGGCTCCAAGGACATGGGAAACAGGGAATACGACCGTGGTCGTCCCTGCGACTCTGATGACGACACCGGCAGCGACAGTGCTGTGTTTATCCTGGAGAACGGTGCAACCCTGAGCAACGTGATCATCGGCAAAAACCAGCTCGAGGGCATCCACTGCAAGGGTTCCTGCACCCTTAAGAACGTCTGGTTCAGGGATGTCTGTGAGGGTAGAGTTTCCCGTTCCTATTCTGTATCCGACGCATGCTAGAGTATGCCTTGCGCTAACTCATCTACAGACGCCATCTCCGCCCTCGGAAATGGCAACGTCCTCATCCAAGGCGGCGGCGCCCAGGAAGCCAAGGACAAGGTCGTCCAGCACAACGGCCGCGGCACCGTGACAATCAAGGACTTCACCGTCGTCAACGCGGGCAAGCTCTACCGGGCGTGTGGAAACTGCAGCAACAATGGCGGCCCTCGCAATGTCGTCGTCCAGAACGTCAAGGCCAAGGGCGTGTCTGAACTCGTCGGAATCAACTCAAACTTCGGTGATACCGCGAATATCTCGGGATCTTGCGGCTCGAGTGTGAAGAAGGTCTGCCAGGAGTACAAGGGTGTTCAGAAGGGCAGTGAGAGTTCCAAGGTTAGCACTACGTCTAGCTGCAAGGGGCAGACGAGCTTGTCCAGCTGCTAGACTTGCCCGTTCGACCGGCTGTGACGAGCATACGCGATGATTCGCTTCTTCAGCGAAGTGCTTCGCTGAGATGGAGAGGGGATGAGGGCGAGGTGCTACGATTACCTGGAACGGTTTTAGCTTGCCTGTTCGGGGGAGCTCCCCTCAGTGATAAGGAGCCTGAATGTTATTGCTTAGTTGTATCTACAAAAGGCGCTTGGTAATTGGACGCTTCCGATGCTATTGGTTGATTAAGTGAGTTTTTTTCGTACACGTGCGCTCACGCAGCCGCCCATGTCATCAGTACCCATACTCCTAAGGCCATTGGAAGGGCAAGGCACGTAGATCCGAGCATACTATCAAGTGAGAATCAGAAGGAAGCTTACAAAGGGTAAGTTACGCTCAATGGTGTCCTTGCCACGGCGTGTGAACTGCGCAATCAGGACTACTTTTGCCATCAGCCTTTCCAAGGAAAAGGGCTCAACGCGTAGGATTGATCATAACAGCTGACGTGCATTTATCATCGTTACCTATATGGAGAGCGGGGGTGGTGCTGCCGCCCTTTCTAAGCTCGCCGCAATCTCAAGCATTCTCCAAACTCTACTCCGGTCTTGCCTCGTGGGGGCCAACAAGTGATTTACCGTCTGGAGGACCCTCATTGGCACAAGCTTGTACTCCATAGTTGATTTTTCAATCTCACTCTCGACTGCCATGGCGATTAAGAATGTGCAGCCGGTGAAACGAGAGCATATCATTCCTCCTCCCTGCTATAGTTACCCAACTCCGCCTGTCCTCTCTTACTATTATCAGTTCAGCCCTGTCACCACTTGTCTTGCTACTTATATTCAGCATTTTTGCTGAGTTTATAGGTGTTGGATTCTATCAAGTTTTACTCCATACCATGTCTACCCGGCAGCAACAACGTCTTATATGGGATGTTGGTGCCCTCCGGCTTCGCTGAAGCCCTGGTCCGCGCCATCCTAGAGCAAGTACGCGACTCTTTTTCTGTGATAGCATCATCTAGGGCACTTACCTAATTTACACCACAAGCAGGGCGATCAAGTGATGCAACTGCCCGCCCACGCAATGGCTGGAGCGGCATCAATTGTCTCTCAACGCTCAAGGAGGCCAGTTCTGCGGGCCCAGCACACAGGAAGAGTTTGACGCGCGCCATGCCACTTCTGGAACATCTATGGTAAGGTCGACGTGCTGGTCAACAGCGCTGGATTCATTCAGTCCAGAATTATCGAAGAGATCAAGTTGGTTCCCCCCACTCCATCCCACTTTCCAGCCTAACCAACACATTTCAGGAAGGGAGCTAACCTTTCTCTTCCCCAAAAGCACTGAGAGTTTCCTTGGTAGCCAACGGTAACGGCTATGTTGATTCCTTGTTTATAGCAAGGCATACAAGGCAAATTATGGGGGCTCTCGGAGTTGGTGAGAAACAATCTACGACTGCAATATTCTGCTTTCACAGCGATTGATATCGACGAAAGTTCCGTGTAATAATCTAGGCAAGGATGCGAATATCCACAAGCCGTTGGAATAATATTCCAGGAATATCTCTTCGCCCATTGGAATTGCCTCTCTGAAAGAGGTGGAAGCGATCTGACTTTCCCACTGCTATCAATTGTCGGCTTGCTGTATCTGCGGGCAGACGGATCGGGATAAAGAGACTACAGACTATTTCCCCTGCCGCCGGGATGGCAGCTTCAAGGTCCGCCATCTTGGTGGCGTTCCAGATTACAGCACCAATAACCAACCAGATCCAGTCTGGTCATAGTGGTGCGCTGGGTGCCAAGTCCGCATCATAGTATCGGCTGCCATGAAGGGTCCAAATAATATTATCGAATAGTTCTCTGGAGCCCTTAGCGATGGGAAACGCGACCATCTACGGTGGACCCCGTATAGTAGGTGAATCACAAAGCATCTCGCGTCTAGGACTACTTAACCAATCTCTATCAAGCACGCTGTTCTAGATCGCCTTATCCATGGCTCTGGGCTTGGACAATCCTCTCCAAATAAGCGACACTCTATTATAGCACGGGGAAATGCGAGGAATTTCTTGATAGTAAATTTTGGGCAAGGCCTAGACAACTCAGAAACTCTAGTAGGCAGTGTGGTCGTGACACTTCAAGACAAAGTCATGCACCGCATTAGTGCACGTATGAGTTATATCTGGAGTATCTTGGTCATAGCGCGGGAAGTATGAGGATTCGAACGCAGAGCCACTCGTCATCGAAGCGGGGTTAATGGCGGCTCGGCATATTCTCACAGTTAGGAAAGCCGGTTACGTGGCTACTTGAATTTGACTTGTACAGTAACGAATAAAGCTCATGAGATCTGCTACATTTGGGCGACGACAATAAGGGCGTTAAGCCAAGGGTGGTGCCATCGGACAGTACTATCCTGTCCTAATTAATCTTTATACTCCAGATAGACCCGACGCAGGCGAACTCTTGCAGCGTACATCCCAACACCGAGGGCTACATGACGGTCGACATGCCTTCGTTCGCTCTCCTACAAGTCGGCGGCGGTAATGCTCTTCGGTTGCGACAGTTGCAATAACACAAGTCTATTTATGTGTTGCTTAGGAGCAGGACCGGGTTGGGGTACACAACCACCATTCTCGTTCACAAATAATTACGGAAGCTGCAATTGACGATAAAGCATCCTCATCAGCCACACTGTAGGCTTGGGCATTAGCTCTCTCGCTAGACATTTGGAAGACCCAGAAAGAGAGATCTATGGCTTGGCTTTTACGAAAGGTGTCCCCAAGATGCTATCTACAGATAAGACTCACAATCACGCTTTCCCAGATACTAATTTTGTGGAGATGCTGGTAAATCTTTCGATGGTCTTGGCATTTCTTGGCCAGGTACGTCGCAAGTGGAGCCCACAGAGCTTGGCTGACAAGAGATAAGCCCATTGGGCGACTGTGAGTGGTTGGCGGAATCGTTGTACCTGCTTGAAAGAGAAAGGTGGCGGAGAAGCCAAGAAATTGGATGAGGGGAAGTGGAAGCAAACAAGTAAATTTGGAGAGCGACTGATATGCAATGTAACAGTGGCCGGCGCGGGGGAATACAAAAGGGAGGAAAGATCAGCTGCGAGGCGTCTCTCTTTGTCTGACCAGAGTTCTCGTCAAAATGAGGACACTAATTGCCCTTGCTCCTTTTCTCTGCCTCGCCTCGCTGGCCAGCGCTGCTACATATGGATACAATCATGTTCCTCTTAGGAAAGACTCTGAAACTGTTGCCGGTGCTTTCCCAGATGTCGACAATATCCAACTCCTCTCTCCAGCCTTCCTAACGCCCGATGTCCGACTTCCTGGATTTAGCAATGGAACGCAGGGTCCATCTTCCCAGGATGATTTGGGTAAATCTGCCTTTAAAGATGCGCAGTGAGTGAACCGGACTGACGCACATCATGCAGAGGCATTTCTCGAAAGGATCGCCGGACGCAACGACTATATGACCTATGGCACCGCCAACTTCACCTCGGAAGAGCACCGCTCGTTTCCCTACGTTCACCTCGCCACTACTGGTCGCAGAAGCCCCCATCGCCGCGGCGCCTCCTCCAAAGTGCGCGTTTGGATCCAGGGAGCTGTGCACGGCAATGAACCCGCCGGCGACGAGGCCACACAAGCCCTCTTAGGCAAATTCGACGACGACGCGGAATGGGCGGCCTCTACTCTCGACAAGCTGGAGCTTATCATCCTGCCGCGATATAATCCTGATGGGGTTGTCTATTTCCAGCGCACGCTGGCAACCAATTTCGACCCTAACCGCGATCATATCAAGCTCGCTCGACAGCAAACGCAGGATATTAAACAACTGATGAACAGCTTCCGGCCGCACGTTATCGTCGACATGCACGAATACTCAGCGTATACGACCTTTGGTGGCGGTAGGTACGTCCATGGCTCCGACGGCCTGTTTTCGGCAGCGAAGAACCTCAATATCCACGAGAGAATCCGCAAGCTCTCCGAAGAGCTCTTCGCCAAGAACATCGCGACCGATATGGAAGCTGCTGGCCTGCGCGCTGAGCCGTACGTGACCGGGTCTTCGGTCTCGAATTCCTCCATCGTCGCCGACTTTGCCGAGGCCGGCACGGACGGTAAGATCGGTCGTAATGCAATGGGCCTGACCCAAGCTGTCGTCTTCCTTCTTGAGATGCGCGGTATCGGAATTGCCGACCAAGAGTTTCAGCGTCGCACAGCCGCCGGTCTGACCATGCTGGGCAGTATTGTGCAAACAGCTGCCGACAATGCTGACAAGGTGTTGAAGACCGTCGAGGACGGCATTGAGGCTTTTATTAAGTCAACCGACGATATTGTTGTCACGGACTATAGCGAGATTGAGATTCGTCCCTTCACCATGATCGACCGCGAGAATGGCAGCGTGGTCCACCCATCTGTCCGTTTCGCCTCGACGACCCCCTCCATCGCGAACCTCACTCGCTCCCGTCCTGAAGCCTACCTAATCCCCGTCGCTTGGGCCAACCTGGTCGACCGTCTGAAAGCGGCTGGCTTGGAGGTCGAGACGCTGGATCAACCATTTGAGGGGACCGTCGAGGCGCTGACCGTCACATCCGCCGAGATCGATACCTCCTACTATGAGGGGGTAATTCGTGTGACGGCGACGACGGAGAGCAGTGAGCGCGAGCTCCATCTTCCAAAAGGTAGCTTCCGCGTGAGCACGAGACAGAAGAATGCGGCGCTGGCGATGGTGGCCTTGGAACCGGAGAATATCGACTCGTACGTTTCGTTCAACATTGTTCCGGTGGAGGTGGGAGACGAGTATCCAATCTTCAGGGTGATGTCTTAGAGATATATACGTCAGCGATAATAGTATCGCCATAGATGCTGTCTTGCCCGGCTATTACATCACATCTTGCGTACTATATATATACTGCCCTGGAAAACACCATTGCAATCTATGATCCGAATCGCCGATACATCTTTGGAATTTTACCCTGCTGGCTCCTGTATCATCGTTTTGGAAAATATATATCGCGTTTTCTCTTGATAAATTACACCCAAGCAACGTATTTCATGCGGAGACGCAACATATAGCAGTACCCTAATAGACTTTCACGTCTCACGGCTCCCGGAAGGTTCAACTAGATTGTTCATAGATGACGAATCGGGGAGATCAAAGTTGTTCTTTGGAGTGGCGCGGTGGCGTATGACGGATGGTTCGGACGGGGCTGCCCGTTGCTTTCTCGAGAGCGAGGACAGTGCAATGGAGGACATGTACTCGCTCAGCGAACCGCTGACATGCTTGAGCCAGACGGCTTTCAGAGAGGGAGCGTTTGCGGCCATAATTGCCACGTCTAATTCCACTGCCGAGATGATCACCATCTTTCCCAAAATATAAGTAAAGTCCGGATTCGCTGCAAACTCATGCAAGACAATAATGCGCAGACATGATACAACAACTGCAACACCGCCAACCGTCACCACAGCAATCACACCAAGACGACGGGACAAGCTGGCTTGGATATTCCAGAGGGGTCGGATTGGGAGGAAGAGAATAATGAAATCGGTCATGATGTTCTAGGACGCGAGGGCAGTCAGCAATAGTCATCAAAGAGGAGATCTGCCGAGGTTGCACAGACCAGCGAAACAGGGACGTAGTAAGTAACAGACGTATCGAGGCAGGTTGCGTCGGGATAAGCGGCACTGTTCCAAAAGGCGGGCAGTGGACGGCATTGAAGGCAGTAGAGTAACCAAAGGGCCACCGCAATGAGTAGATTCAGGACCATTGTCGCATACACACTGTAAGTGTACGATGTCTTGCTGGCCAGCCGGAGGTAGAAGAGAAGGAACGCCATCTTGATCACGAATTGCATCCAGATATATAGTATTTCTTCCGCAAATAGTAGCTTCAACCGAGGTTAAAAGCACGAGTCAGTCCCAACCACCTTATTCCCATCATCTGTGCGAAGCGAGTTGGTTGTACGTTACCTTCAATAGCATATACCGGTCGGTTGGGTCCACCACTTGATCGATGTGCCTGGGAAACGTGGGATATATTAGCCTACACCAAGACGTACAACGAGAGGAAGGAGCACAAACAGTCCACCGCCGTATTGAAGAAACAGACAAAATAGAACTTGTTGGGCAGTGTTGCAGATCTTGCCCTACCGGTCAGCAGAAGTTGAAAAAGGAACTGCGAGCAACAGGACAACAGACAAAGACCATGACCATCCACCAATCGTCTCGACCAAAGCTGTCAATAATGCATTTTCGAGAATACACACGCAGTAGCGTGCTAATCGAAGCCAAGGCAAAGAAGATGAACGACACCGCATATGCGGTTGGCTGGAGAGTCTCGAACATGTCGGCATTGACCACGGGATACGCTGGGTCTGTCTGAAGGCGCGGCCGTCCACCGGCTTATGTAGGGCCTGGCACCAGAATGAAATGAAGCGTGTCTGGCGGGCAACGGAAGTGGGGTATTGTCCTTCGAGGGGATATCTTCCGGGGTCACTCACGCGAGTCCACAGGACAGGAGGCCGTGGATCGGCCGAGGGCAGACCGCAATTTCCCCAAAAAGGGCGCCCTAGGCTCCAACGGCATCCATCGCTCCAACGCCGACAGGCTAGACCACCACTGACAGGCCCCGGAATCAGAGCCGATCGGCAACGAGAGCGGCTGGAGCGGCTCGGCCCCTGCCTCCAGGATCCTGGCGGGGTTAGCTTGTCTCGACAGAAAAGTGTTCGAGTCGGTTAAAACCCACGCAACCCCCTGAAAACCGCGCGTCTTCCACAAGACGCGGCCGATTAAAAGTACAGGGAGAGAGAGCAATTTTCCCTAGTCAAACCACATGGCGGTTACACCCACACTTGTAGCAGTGCTGAGGCCTGATCCTTCTCGGATCGTCTGGACATTTGGCGTCCTTGGGGCAGCTGTCCACCAGGGAATCCGAGGCATCGAGGTCGACAACCGACTTCGGATTCTGCTGGCAACCCATCTTGCGACCGCACTTGGCTTGTTCTCTGGCTACATCTATTTGTTTTCCCTCGGATGGCTCCGTGCCGCTGCCAGCACCGTGCTGGCTTCGTGCTCATTCAACCTCGGGCTCACAGCAAGCATTCTCCTTTACAGATCGCTCTTCCACCGCCTGAGCCGCTTTCCAGGGCCATTCATGGCCAAGGTATCTCGGTTATCAATCGCGATGCGCTCCGTGAAACGTACACAATACCATCGCGACCTCGAAGAATTGCATCGTCAGTATGGCGACTTTGTACGCACCGGCCCTCGCGAGCTTTCCATCAATCGGCCGTCCGCTGTCCACGTTTTTTGTGGTCCTCAGTCCCCCTGTACCAAACCGACCTGGTACAGCCACGTCTCTGATGACAAGACTCAAATCTCACTTAACTCAACACGCGACCCGGAAGTACATCGTCGCCGCCGTCGCGCGTGGGACCGTGGTTTTAGCATGAAAGGTGAACCCCTCTTTTAATGATATTTTGCGGAGAGTGTCTTATGCGCTGTACTCACAGCCCTGGCCACCTACGAACCCCGGGTACAACATAAAGTCGATGTCCTTGTCTCCCAAATCCGTGCCCGACTCGGGGAACCACTCAACATCTCGCAATGGACCATGTACTTTGCTTTTGACGTGATGGGCCTTGTCGGGTTTTCCAAAGACTTTCGCCAACTGGAGGATGCGGCGGAACACGCCGCTATCAAGGAACTGCATGAACAAATGTTATTCCTGGGAATTTTGAAGCCTGTGCCCTGGATTCTAACCATACTTGGCGCGATCCAGGGTCTTGTCGGCAACTACGGACAGTTCATGACATACTGCGCAGATCGTATCGCAGAGAAGAAGAAAGTAAGCGATGGCATCGAACATATTAGAAGCGGAAAACCATTGCTGACAAGGGATGCCTGCAGGAGTGGAATGCTTCAGAGACCAAAGTCCCACAGGATGTCATATCGTGGCTGCTCAAGGCCGCTGACGAGAAGGATCAATCAGCACCACCAGGGGATCAAGCCCTCAACGAGGATGGCCGACTCATGATCATAACCGGAAGGTATTAGATGCAGTCCGAAACGCAGCGGAGTATAACAATGACTTTGATTAGTGACACGACCGGCGTTGCATTGGCAAACGCGTTCTACTACCTCGCGAAACACCCCGCTGTCTATAAGAAATTACAGGCCGAGCTTGACCAGGCTTTCCCTCAAACCGCCAACCCGGCGGACTTTACCAACGAGACACTCCGTAGTCTTCCATACCTCGGGGCTGTCATCAATGAAACAAATCGGCTTAAGCCGGCCGTCCCTAGCGGTCAACCCCGGCAAACACCCCCGGATGGTCTCCAGGTCGATGAGATGTGGATTCCAGGAGATACAATCGTCGTCATTCCACAACACGTCATTCAGCGTGACGATCGTTACTTTCCATCCGGTGCTGACTTTATTCCTGAACGGTGGCTCGAGAAAAAGGGCACGCTGGTCGTCCACGAAGAGGCATTCTTTCCCTTTCAAACAGGTGAGCGCACAAGCACCCCTTCAATATTTCAATGGAGTTGCCTTGTTGATATTTTTCTAGGTCGTTACGGCTGTGTCGGAAAGCAGCTGGCGCTTATGGAAATGCGAAGCGTGATCGCTCGGATCGCTCTGGAGTTTGACATATCCATCGCTGACCAAGAGGCCGCGGAATCGTTTGATCGGGATGCAAAAGACACTTTCACATACACTGTTGGGGCTCTGCCCTTGAATTTCAGACTGCGGACAACGTAATGGAGAGGAAACATTTAGTTAGGAGAGGCAATATAGTACACAATGGAGACTGCCACATTGTAGTGCTGGCGGCATCATGCGTTACTGGCACAGGAGAAGCTGTTGGACGAGGCATCATCATGGATAGCCTTGCCGGAAACGTAGAGACCGAGTCCACACTAGAAGATATAACAGTCAGCGTGGAACAACAGAGAACTGTTGTTGAACAGCGACTCACCATGCACCCGCCAATCAAAACAATGCAGACATTGAGAGCAGTGAGGAAAATCTTTCGAGGGGACGAGAACCACATTCCCCTGTTGATGTGTAGCCAGTACACTCCACCAAGCCCGTAGCTGAACCAACTGGCAAAGAGGGAGCTCTGTGTATTGACGAATGTTAGTTCCAGTAAGCAATGTTAAATTTACGGTAGGGGGTCATACGATAAGACTCAGCAGATCGCTAAAAACGGGAATGGCGTCCGCGATGATCCAGGCGATAATCCAACAGGTCAAGCCGATCGCAACCCAGGAGCCATACGAGACCAAATCGCGACGATGCATGCGGTCCGTTCCACGGAATAGGCGAACGTAGATGTACTTGAGACCTATATGGCCGTTGACAACACCCGCGCCGACAATCTAGGTTTGTCAGAAGGAACTCAGCCACAATCAACAAGACAGCCACAGAAGAAACTTACTGTTGGGATGGCGATACCGTACGCAACCTTCTTTAGCACAGGTCCGGCTGAGCCCAGTGCAGGTGATTCAACAGTTTGACCGGCATAGTAGTAGATCACGACAGCCGCAACGGTATAGAAGATAATCTCGAATGTCTGGAGCATGTACAAAGCTTTGGGAAAGTCTCTAGGTTCCCTCATCTCGGCAAGGAGACCAAAGAAGGCGACGTGGGCACAGTAGGCAAAGACAATGTTGGTGACGGCGGTAAAGGCATGGAAGAGGTCCGTATCAACAGTGGCTTTGATGCTGGTGTATGGATCGCGGCCTTGGACTCCGACTCCAATCATGGTGATCATGACAGCAGTGAAGATGCTGACAAACGCTGGAATGGACAGGTAAGTGGTCAGTTGAGTAAAGGATTCAGGATTGACATACACGTGCAAGAGATATAAGTCATGTTCTTCATGGTTCGTGGAAGAGAGCAAACCATACAGATGACGAACCCAACCGTTGTGAAAACCATGGTGCAAGTTCCGTGCTCAGTAATGGTATTCATCATGACGCTGAATGTCAAGATGTGGCTTCCCATGATGAAGATGGAGAACAGCAGCTGGCCGATGCCAAACAGCTCGCGTCCGAATGCCCCAAAGAGAACATCACCAGCGTCGGCGAGGTTCTGTATATGAGGGTAGCGCTGGTGAAATTGCCCAATAACATAGCCGGTATAGGTTGCGAGAAGACCCAAGCCGATGATCAGGACAAGAGCACTGGGATACGTTCCATTAGCCTTGATGATAGGCTTCGACTTGTGGTAAGAGAACTTACGGCGCGAGACCCAACTGGGCAAGAGTCGCAGGCAGGGACAAGACACCAAGTGAAACAGACTCGGCAATCATAACTGAGTATTCATTAGTCATTGCTGCCTGATCCCTGCATCTTCCCTGTTTGCGAAGTCCGACTTACACATTCCAGTCTGCCTATAACAAACATTACATGTAAGATGCCGTGCTCGTGGATCAGAAAGAATCTAGACTTACCACCACTCCATGGTCTTGTACTTGACCTCGGCGTTGGACTCGTCGCCAAACGCGTCCACGTATCGTGGCGGACTGTCTTTCATGTCTTCGGCCGGGCTTTCCTTCCATCCTACCTCCGAATCCATGGGATTAGACATGGGCGTGACTCTGTCAGGACTCATTTTGCCGTCGATATAGACTTCTCGAAGGGCAAATCGGGACAGAAGGTCACAAGAATCGAGACTTGTGCAACCAGGGTGTCGTCTGTGGGAGTGAAAATTCTCTCGACGACCCGTGGGGTAAAGCTCAAGTCATTAAGTAACCGAACCCCGGAACTCGGCCATTTCTGCAAGACGAGCACGATGGAGAAAGTGATACGCAGCAAATAAGCAAAGGGCAGAGGTGGCGCTGTACGTAAAGCTTCAGAAAATTTAAGCATTTTCCGGTCCACTCAAGATCCACCGACCAGGCACTCCGCCAATCGCCGCCTCGGCTCGCAGATGGATTTATAACGGAAATCTAGCCGTCAACCCGCTAAGATCACAATAATATTTTTTCGTGTGTGTGCTTGATGATTATTGTTTGCTGGGCCAGTTGGGATTTCTGGCATCTGAGCTCCGGCGATAGGAGCGAAGCTCAACCCTCGCTATGTTGCTAACATTTGCATACATTTGTCTCCTGTCTTTCGTATCAACATCTGAAAATTAATCGGCTACCCACGGCGCCTGGTCCCCATTGCTAATCTACCCTTTCTTCCCTCAACAACCTGCCTACTACTACACGGTCTATTGGCCTACACGCCGCTTAAGTGAGGAATGCGGGGTTGATTTCAGAACTTTGCTTCCGAGTTCTGTTGCACGACGACATGTCCTGTTAATACCACTAGCTCAACCATCACTAAGAGCTCGTCGGGCAAGTACCCGACCAGCCTACGCCACTTTCATAACTCAACAGACGGTGTAACATCCTATGTGTCGGTCAGTATTCCTGCATTGCGATCGAGTCTGGCTCTGGCCATGGGCGATAAGCATGCATTTCTTGTATATTCTGAATCCAGCCCTGATAGCTATAAATACTACAAGCATAAAAGTAACCTCCTAAGACTCTGAAATGATCTGCGTACGCCCATATGTCTCTCTCCAACTGGCCTAGCGGGCGAAGCCCGATCTTATCTCCATGGGGCAGGACCTGCCTCGCCGGCGGTTGATATACCAACCAATCGTTGGCATTCCGTCCCGGGCCATGGTTGCTTTTGGCAAGTCGGGGATTGCATCGAGGCATCGGGGTCATACCAGTGATCTTCATTTACTACTTTCACTACGACACCGCCTTTACCCCGCTGCTCTATTCATACCCCGCCGAAATCTTCCCCTGCCGTCTCTGCAGCTCCGGGCTGAGTCGAACACTCTTTTCGAGCTTTTTCGCGCTGATCTTCAATCTCTTCGTCAACCCCATCGCCATGGAAGACATCCAGTGGAAATACTACATCGTGTACTGTTGTCTGAACGCGGGGATTTTCGCATTTATTTACTTTGTGTATCCTGAGAGTAAAGGGTGTAGTCTTGAGGAGATCGCGACTGTCTTTGGGGACTTTAATGAGCGGCGGATTGATGGGGATGATGCGTTGGGGAAGGCGGTTGTCCAGGCTAGGCATGTGGAGGAGAAGCTTTGAGCTGATCGAGTGTGTGATGGACAAGAGTAAGCCGTGCATGACGATAATCAAATATTTTTTTTTTGCCTCCAGAAACCAATCTCATCAATCTTTCTATGTAGTTGCTCTGGTATGTGCTGGAAACCTAGTCTATGCCAACTGTGGAAAGTACATGGTACGCTTCTCTTCGTGAAGAATTGGTAGTCTATGGGTATCCATGTTCATGAGCGACCCCAAAATCATTCCTACAGTTTGTAGGAACTATCGCTAGCCTGAGATTTATCGTCCACACTTCAACCTGGCAGGAGCAGTCAGTTTTAGAGATCGTGTGCCTGTCGATCTGTCCATGGCATCAGTCTTTTGTCCAAAAAAAAAGGATAAACTGTAAGGAACGTCTCTCGATGAACAAGGTCGTATTAAACTAAAATACGAAGCATGGAGAACTAATGGAGGTTCCGCGAAGCGGGACCGACTATATACAGAGGATTGTCACGTGGCAATGACCTAAGCAGGACATAAGCATGGCGAGGCCTGTGATACTACCCCCCCCCTTAACGATGCGGATATCGCGGCTAGAGACGTAGATATAGGATAGAATAAGGATGTGTACACGAAGTTTAGTTAAAGAAATTAGGTGGTGGGGGCTTCTTAGGGTGCTATTAGTAATAGGTGAGGATCTTATTAGGCATGTTCTTAAAATCCATCTAGGGCTGCTATAGGGGATTAGCATTCTACTTATCCTAGGGGCTATTAAATATAGCCTTATATTAGTGGTGGTTACAATACATATAGTAGTTAATAATCTCGCGCATGTCCCATTCCTCATGGCCTTTAGGATCGCTAGGGTTAGTGATAATAATTAGGGGTTCAGGGTTGGCTACCTGGCTAGGGAGGGGATTATTAAAGGTAAGATAGAGCTTCTATAGGTAAAAAATAGAGGTAATGCCAGCGTTTAGTATATAAATTAGTAGTTTAACCTTATAGGCCTTACTATTAATCACGCGCTTAATTAGCCACGGCCTAAGGTTCTTTAGGGCTAACGACTTGCTGTTCTATTAGAGGTTGAAGTAACAGGCATCCACGTACATGAGGTCTCCCACGTTATAGCATAGATGGGGCTGGCGTTACTAGTTAGTATAGTGTTCATGAGAGCCTTAGGCCTAGGTAATCTCGTCCTAAAGGAATTCCATGATCTCACGCGTGCGTTGAACCAGTTGGTCCACGGCAAGTGCCTAGGGGTGGTTTAGGGGATCCCTATATAGGCCTAGAGGTTCAGTGCCTGTATGGGGGTGATAGGCGTGGTAGGTGAAGAATAGTGTCATGCTAGTTATCTCACTAACGTTATTATTCACGGTGAACTGGGTGTTAGGTAGGAACTAGGCCCAGTCATCTTAGGCATAGTTAATATAGGCATGGAGGTAATTTTTTAGGCCCTTAATAGCATTTTCAGACTACCCGTTGGTCTCTAGGTGGTTAGTGGAGGAGAGTTTTATTAAGATATCATAGCAGGCGCAATACCAGCGCTAGAAGTAGCTAATAAAGGCACTCCCATGATCTAAGATGATTAAATGGGGGAGGCTAAACTTATAGAAGATATAGTGGTATATAACCTCTATAAGCTCACTAGTTTCTTTGGTCTATAGTGGCTTAAAGATATGTTATTTCATTAGGTGATTAACCATGATTAGCACGTGGTGGTAGGTGTGGTTATTTAGTATATATAGGGGAAGGTCTTTAGTAAGGTCCATAGAGATATTAAGCCACTTTCACTCTAGGATAGGTAGCGGCTTAAGTAAGCCCTATTTCTAGATATTATAGGCCCTTGAGCGCGCGCAGGTACAGTAGTAGTTACTATAGCACTTATAGTCATCACGCATGCGCGGCTAGTAATAGTAGAGGATGACCTTCTAGTATGTTCCCTTCCGCCTAGGGTGGCCAGTGATGGTTAGTTAGTAGTAAGTCTCTATAATCCTTTACTAGAGATAATTACTTTTAGGAATATAGAGCCTCTTATTAACCTAGAGCTAGTTATTACGTACTATCAGGTCTGCCATGGAGAGCTTAACGCCTTGGGATCTAATAGGCATGGGTAGCTATAGTAGGCCTTTATTTACTACCTTAATCATGGCTTGTACAAGCTCATTATTCGCGTAGGCCTCTATGATAAGGTTCTCTAGGGGCTCTTCTAGGGCTTCAGCCTCTAGTTTAGGGGTTGCTTTAGGGGTGACGTCCCTATAGGCGTCCCTAGGGATATCTTCGTCGGGTATCATGGCTAGAGGCTCACTCACCTTAGAGTCAGTATTAGAGAAGAGGTCTAGGACGTTGTATTCATCCACTAACTAGGCTAGCTCTAGGACAACTTTAGGGGCAGCTTTAGGGGCTTCTTTAACCATGGTGGCGCGAGCGCGGGTGGTAATAGTGAAGGTCACGCAAATCGCCTTCTACACGTCCTCGTTAAGGTGTTCGTTCTGGAGGACTATTTAAAACTAGTGTTACTCGCGCTCGTCCTTAAAGCCTTTAGGAAGGTCTTAGGACTGATAGGTAAGAAGATCAGGCTTAGTCCCCTACATCCCAGGGCGATACTAGATCTTGAAGTTAAATTTAGAGAGGAACTCTACCTAGTAGGCTTAATAGTGGTTTAGTTACTTCATGGTCATGAAGTATTCTAGGTTATAATAGTTAGATAGCACCTTTACTAGGCCTTCTAGGGGTATGCTAGTGAGCTCTGGGCGCCATGTCTTAAATACTTAGATAATCACGAGTAGCTCTTTATTATAGATCATGTAGTTAGTCTCTATAGGGGCCATCTTCTTTAAGAAGAAGGCCACTAGGTGTAGCTTGCTATCGTGTATCTAGGATAGCATACTAGCAGTCACGAAGTCTAAAGCGTCTATCTCAACCCAGGTCTCCTTGTTAGGGTTAAAATGCGCTAATATAGGGGCATTAATAAAGGCCTATTTTAGGGCTTAGAAGGCTACTTCCTGCTTAGGATTCTACTTAAATAGTTAGTAGTATACGTGGCATTTCCTAGTCTTTATTATATATGTCTCAGAGCCCTTTGTGATTTCATTTAGGGGGTGTATTAGCTATAAAAAGGCCTTAATAAAGCGCTGGTAGAAGCCATAGAACCCTAGGAAGGCCTATATATCCTTAATAGACTAGGGGGTCTCCTAGTTAAGGATCACTTTAACCTTCTTAGGGTCTATCTTAATACTATCCGTGCTTATAATCAGGCCTAGATACTTAACCTGTTTAACGCTGAATTTATATTTATTAATGTCCATGTATAGGCCTTGATTAAGTAGCTATTAGAGGACCTTTAGTACGTGGTTAGTATGTTCTTTAGGGGTATTGCTATACACTAGGACGTCATTAAGGTACGTAGTATAGAAGATATCAAGGTAGTCAAGGATTAAGTTATTTATATAACTCTAGAAGGTCCTGGGGGCGTTATAGAGGCTAAATAGTATAATAAGGTATTTAAACTGCCTATAGCGCGTGTTAAACGTAGTAAGCCATTCCTTCCCCTCCTTCATGCGTATCTAGTTGAACGCGGTAATAACGTTAAGCTTGGTAAAGACCTTAGCTTAGGAGAGCTTCGCTAGCGTGTTAGTAATAAGTGGGATTAGGTAGTGGTTCTTAATAATGAGCTTGTTTAACGCGTGGTAGTTAATACATACATAGAGGCTACCACTAGGCTTATAGACAACAAGGACTAGGGCTACTATTAGGGATGAGCTAGCCTAAATAAAACCCTTACCTAGGTGCTTCTTTATATATTTTAGGATCACCTTACATTCCTAGATGTTCGTTGGCTGGTAGTTATAGGAGAATAGGGGTTTAGCGCCTTTAATAAGCTAGATATTATGGTCCTTAGGGCGATATAGGGGGAGCTGGTTCACTTTCTCCTTTATAAAGACCTTAATCATGCTATAGTACTCATAGGGGACATGTTTCTTAAGCTCCTTAAGCGTGTATTTTAGGGCTCCTACCATGAATTTGTCATAGTCTTTAGGCTATATAGCCCCCATGGTTATCACATAGAGCTGTTTCATCTGTTGACGTGGCATCATGATAAAACTATAGTAGTCGCGGCGCTTCGCTAGTATAAAGAACAGGCGGGCACTTATGAACTAGATATTAGCCATAGGGGTTTCACGCTTGGTGGGCTATATAGGGGAGCCCTAGGCATATATAGTACATGGATGGGTATGGTTAAGACATCCCTTCTTAAAGCACTAGGCTGAATTAAAGCAGACATAGTGGTTAGTAAAGTCAACCTAGGGGTTATAGTTACTAAGCTATGGGTCTCTAAGAATGAGCTTATAGGTTAGGAGAGAGGCAAGGTAGATCAGGTATTATTTAGCGTACTTACTAAAGTGTAATAGGGCTAGGGCGGCTTTAGTAATAGTCTAATAGGGGGAGTTATTTATAAGGCATAAGGAAATAGGGGAGGATAGCTTAAATATGGTAAGCTAGAGTATATAGGCTAGAGATAGATCTAAAATATTAACTTTACTACTATTATTAACTAATGTAGGGGTCTTCTTATTAGCTATATAATAATTTAGGATGAGGTGCTACCCCTTTTATAGATAGGCCTCTATAGAGGGGTTAATAGCTAATAAAGATAAGTAATAAGAATAAGAACTTTTAGTTTTAATCACTATCTCTAGCTCCTTTAGTCCCTGATTATGATAATGATTAGGGACTATATATTTTCTACCTACTTAAGGTCCTCTATAATGGTTTCTATAGTAATCTCATTAAGTTACTTAGAGTGGCTACTCTACTTTAGGCAGACCTTATATACTAAGTAATGCCTAGAGCCCTAGCACGCCTAGTAGCAACCCTACTAGCAGAGTAGAGTTCGCTCTTTATTAGTAAGCCGCTTTGGGCTGGTCTAGGGGTTGAACTAGGCACCTACCTAGCCTTTAGGCTTGGTAGCCACCAGGCTAAAGTAAGTATTAGGGTTGCCTACCCCTAGGGTGGTTGCTACTCTAGGGGGCGTTATAGTGGTGGTCTTTAGGGTGGTGCTACCAGCTTTAGGGGCTGTGCTAGTGGAGGTAGGCTTCGTGGTAGTCGTGTTATAGGGGCCCTAGGGGTGGTAGTAGAAAGTCTCTAGGTAGCCTTCTTCTACCTTCTAGGCATTATTGAGCATGGCACGCATGGTAAGGTGGTCTTTAATATATAGGGTGGTTCCTATGCTAGGGATTAGGGTTGACTTAAGCTTCTTTATATAGTCATGCTTAGGCATGTTAGCTTGGTCCTAGAGGATAAGTAGCTAGTGAAAGTACTAAGTCACTAACTCATTCTGCTATTAGGCCACTATCTAGAGCTCATAGTTCATGGTGTTAGCGCGGAGGTATACACTCATATAGTGTTCAATATTACTAAGGAAGTCCGCTAGAGTCTTCTCTAGGGCATACTAGACAAGCGTCTACATAATACTAAAGATAGGCTCCTCTATCTATAAGAGGGCGTACTAGATGCGCGAGTGATCACTAGGATATAGGGGCTAATTAACCTTAAACTTATAATTAATAGCATACCTCCATAGGCTATATTTACTGTGGCTCTCCCCCTTCAGTGGCTTATTTAGGTGCGCGCCTTAGGGGCGCTAGTTCGCGTAGGCGTTATACATTAGAGGCTGCGGTGCGGCATAGCCAGTAAGGGGCTAGTTTAGTGATTAGTTTAGGGCGTAGGCCCCTAGAGGATAGTAAGTAAAGGGATACCTTGGGGGCTTAAATAGGAGGGCGCCCCTGGAGGCTATAGTATATAGGGGTAGCGTGGTGGTCTAATTAAAGGGTTAAGGACGAGGCGGAACTGGTAATGGCTTAAGGCCTAGGGAAGAGATATCATAGGCCTAGTAAGCCCTGAGAGGCGTGCTGTATAGGGCCTGACTTAGGGGCTATAGAGGTTTAGAGGTTCATGGTTCTAGGGATGGTTAGGCATGCACTAGAGCCTGACTTAGTAGGGTGCTAGAGGTGTTAGCTACTATCCCTAGGAGAACTAGTTGTTCTAGGGATGGATCATGGGGCTTATAGGCGCTAAGGCGCCTAGAGAGCTCCCTAAGTATGGTATACTAGTAGTTAAGCTCCTCCTATAGTGAGAGGACCTTATTAAGCGCCTCCTCTATAGTGGCTTTATATCTCTCTACATGGGTATATTCGCCCTTGTAGCTATGCTAGAGAGTTATAAGCTAGTAGGTAAGGTTCTTAATGCAGGGATCGTACGTGGTGGTAGGCTTAATCGTAGGGAAGGTAACTAGAGGTCTTGTTAGTAGGGTTATCATAGATTTCCTACAAATGATGGTAGGGATAGTTGGCATTAGTATTAAGAGCTTAGGGGCCTTGCCCTTAGGATCACCCTTAGAGGGGTCCTTAAAGGGATCCTAGGGAGGTGTTATAATGCTACTAGAGGCTTTAGCCTCTAGTAGTCGTTTTGGGGGAGATGAAGCTAGGAACGTACCAGGCCTAGAGGTACTAGATACGTGGGAGCTAATTAAATGGCTTTAGCTCCACGTATGGGAGGCTGGGCCATCACTAGTGATAGAGCTCATATGGGAACGTTTTTAGGAGGATTCACCTATAGGGAATATAATTAAAAGCTTAGCATAGGTTTAATAGATATTATTAGTCTAGGGATGAATTCTAATGTAGTGGGGTGATACTAGGGGCGTGTTATGAACCCAGCGGTCAGACGTTCTTCCAGCAGAACATTCAGCGGTCAGAATATTATCGGAAAGATAATATTCCTCAACGATAAGATTATCCCTAGGATAATCTTATGCTCACGATAACATTAACTAAGGTTAATATTCACCATGCAATAACTTTACCACCGCGATAATGTTACAAGCCTTTGGTGTTAATGGATATAAACCTGAGCGCTTGTGAACTACGCTAAAGATGAGCTGTTGTACAGCACAGCTCACCTAAAGGACTAAGCGCCCATGGACACCTGGTGACCAACGATCAACGACTAAGAACCACCACGGACTAGTGACTACTGACTATAAACTACGGAGGACTATAACCTGTTAAAGATCACGATCCAGGGATAGCAAACCCAAGCTGACCTAGAACCTAGGAAGTAAAACCCGCTAAGGTAATAAACTATAGCCTGAAAGGAGAAAGCGGAATTCTAATAAAGCAGAATTTTAAATTACGTAGTAGACGCTGAAAGAGGCCACACCTCAGCATACTAGCAAAGTCACGTGCGTATACTATCTAGAGGACCATGACAAGGTATATGACCCAGTCTACAGGAGACCAAGGAAAGGACTATGAAATAGTACCTAGAATAGTATACTAATAGGAGATATATAAGGATGCTTATTACCTACCTATATTTAGTCTTACTTATTCTTCGTGATCAATACCATTATTATTCTAAGTGCTACCTTTAGATCATTCTGATTTAAGACTCTTGTAATAACACTTCGTCTAGTACTTCTTGATAGGCTTCATCATACGTGGTGAAGGCTGGCCTTGCTTCGTCCCACCTTAGCCACCCCAACCGTGACTAGTCTCTATACTAGTTGGACGTTGAGTCACCCTGAGTAAGTCAATCCATTGTCAGGGCTTAGGTCAAGATGGTCCCAAGGTTTAGGAAGGCTTGAGAGGTCAACCTTCCATAACAAATTGATCACTAGTCAGCACGAAGTGTCTTTGGATTGACTTAAAGTAATCATGGCTCCACTAAGCACCTAATCAGCTGAAACTAGCAACATGGCTTAGCTTCAGCAGATCATTCGAACCATGCAGGAGCAACTCAACGGCCAGGCCCAGACTATCAACCAACTCACTAACGAGCTGAACCAACGCAATAACACCCCTAGTGAGGACACCCAGGGCATGGTCGACCAGCTCATTGAACAAGTCCACGGACTCGAGAACCGGCTTACTATAAAGACCATGAAGGTCAAGGCCCCAGAGCCTTTTGACGGCACCAGGTCCAAGTTGAGGTACTGGCAGACCCAGATAGATACCTACCTAGGCGTTAATAAGGACAAGTTTGGAAGGAATAAAGATAAAGTTCTCTTTGCTTCCACTTACCTTACTAGAGCCGCGTACGAATGGTTTGAACCCTTCATTAGGGAATACCAAACGACTACTTACAATGACTTGGCGGACGACACCAAAGAGGTCTTCAGAGACTATAGTGTCTTCAAGAAGTACCTAGAGGACACCTTCAGGGATATCAACGCAACCAGAAACGCTGAATGAGAGATCAGGCGACTCAGGTAAACCAGTGACGTGTCTTAGTATACATCTTAGTTCACATAACTACAATCTCGCATCTAGTGGGAGGATAAGGCATTTATTAGTTAATTTAAGGAAGGACTCAAGTGGGAGATCCTCAAAAAAATGGCTACCATGGACAGACCCTCAACTATTAAGGAAATGATCAAGTGAGTGGTACAGATTAATAATACGCTCAGAGACTTACGAGCGAGAAAGGGAGGTCACTTTTAGCATTAAAGCAAGTACCGACCCCCTCAGTTCCACGGAAGCAATAATTACCGAGGAGGACATCGCGCTAACACTAGACAACGCTTCTAGCCACGGAACCAAGGTCACCACGACCCTTATGGACCTCAACCTATGGAACTCGATGCAACCCTCTCTAAAGTAGAAAGGGATCGCTGCTAGAAGGAGAATCTATGCTTCTACTATGGCAAGTCAGGTCATAGAATGAATGATTACAATCAGTGTAAAAACAAGGCTAAAAAACCCAGCTAGGGTTCTAGACGACGACAACAGCTTAGGGCCAACCAAGAGATCATGATAATCAGGGCCATTAGGGAGACAGACGACGGGGATGCCCGCGGGCACCCACAACCTGGTGAGCTATCCCTAGGAAGGGCTAGAAGGGCCTATAACACAGCTGCTACCACACAAAACCCGGATGCCGCCCCAAGGAGGCGAAGTGTGACAGAGAACCTGCAGTCAGCCATGAGGGCGACAGGGGATTAAGGAAGTATCCCACCAATAGGAGCGATAGTGCCCCCAGCCAGGGTATCTTAGTACGACTTGGTGGAACAAGGACGAGACGCCACTAAACCCCCACGACAGGAACCAGCAGGAAACCAACATAGGAGGATAGCGAGTATAAATACTAGTAATAACCCTCATAGAAACAATAATCACGTAAGATCACTACCACCGCCATACTAGTAGTATACAGACGAGTCTGAGGCTGCGCAACTTCAGTCCAGAAATATTTCACTACGCGAAACCTCGTTCTATAACCAAGGGACTGAGAGGACGAGTGGGTCCTATAGAGACGAAGCCACCCAACGCGAGCTAGCTTAAGCTATGGTACACAGCTTTGACCCTTTCACGCAAAGAGTCATCGACCTGCTTGACAAAAACTACGGCACCCAGGTAGAAGGCCCTGTACCCTATAGGGAGGTACCTACTAAGTGGCCTAAAACCCTAAACTAAAAACCCCACTAAACTCCCAGAGGAACCATAGCCATGTGGTTTAGTAAAGTCCTTAATGATATTATCAAGGACCCCGCTAAACTCTTGACGTCGCTAAGGGCAGTAGTCACCCACTACCCACACCACAACCTTACGTGCTGGGACTATATGAGCAGCACCTAGAGGGAGCACACGCTTCAATGTGCTCAACACCCGGACTGGTATCAAATCTGCGGGCGGAAAAATAGCGACTACCACAAGGAGCTAGAACAGCTCAGCCAAAAGAGACTCTAGGGGAGTGAAGCACATAGACCATGCGACGAACCATGGTGCGAATGCCGATATAGGTAATGGAGCCACAAAGAACACACCAGGCTCCCATGGATAGTGTGCCATGACGACACCTGCTTCACTCATAACAACCTAAAGGACATTGCCAAGTACTAACCAAAGTAACCAAACATCATCTATGTAAACGATGAGTGTCTGTGCCAACGAAGTAACTGCTCATGCCAAGGGTACTAACAACACCCAGAGTACTTGTTCATGCACTGGACCAAGTGCTATGACGATGAGTGCCTGATCCACTATGAGGCCAAGCTAGGCAGATACATGCCTAGCCGCCCACGACATGAGAAGGCGCCAAACTAGAAAACCGTCACCCTTGCAGCCACGCGGCAAGGCAGACACCTCAAGCTCATGGCGAAGGCCCAAGGAAAGCCAGTATTTATTATGATTAACTCAGGCGCAACAGGCAATTTTATCAGCCTAAGATACATGGACCAGCTAAGGCTGCGAGGAGTTCAGAAAGAAGAACCAAAACTAATCAGTAGGCTAAGTAGAGAGGAGTTAGGACCTTAAATGCTCATAGTTAAATTAGGAGTCATAACCCTAGTGGTAAAAGAGCGACAGATCGAGCTAAGTCTCGACGTCTTCCCTTTAGGGCAATATGACATAGTGTTGGGGATCCCGTGGCTCGAGGATCACAACCCAGACATCAATTAGTCAACCAAGACGATCCGATGGAGAACTAGCCCACAACAACAGGCACTAGTAGGGGCTGGAGCCTTATAGCCTGCTAATCAGAGGCAGAACGCCAAGCAACCTACGGGGAGGTTGATTCCTAAGGGCGGTTGCACCACCTTGGAAGAAAGTCTAGTTTTACAAGTACTAGCAGCGACTTTACGACCATCTAAATGAGTATGGCTGAAAGAAATACCCGGTTGGGGCACTAGCATGCCAATAAAATACAGCGAAACAATCTAGATCGATAAAACGGATGGTTCAGACAAAGAAGACAGGGAAAACACTCAGGCACTTGCAGTAACCAGTGCGGAAGCCAAGCCAGAACTAACGATCCTAGAAGAGTATAGTCGATTCCAGGACCTATTCTAGAAACCTGAGAGGCCGGAGCTACCACCTCATGGACCCCACGACCACACCATACCTATTAAGGAAGGTGTCGAACTGAACTACAAACGAATTCTCCTATTAAATGACAGAGAATCACGAGTTCTAAAAGAATACATTGACGACTAGCTCACGAAAGGAAACATCTAACTATTATAATCACCTATAGGACATGGCATCCTATTCGCACCAAAGAAGGACGGAAGCGATAGACTTTGCGTTGATTACCGACCACTTAATAACGCAATAGTCAAGGACTAATACCTATTACCCTTAATCCAGGAGATCTAAGACAAGATCTAAGGGGTAGTATGGTTTATAAAGTTTGATATCACCAACGCCTACTACCGTATTAGGATTGCGGAAGGAGAAGAATGGAAGATAGCATTTCGAATAAAATTTGGTTTTTACGAATACCTAGTTATGCCGTTCGGGCTAACTAATACACCACCGACATTTTAAAGGTTCATCAACGAGGTGCTAAAGGACGAAGAAGACGAAGATGATAAAGGCGACGAGAAGGGTACTAAGGGCGAGGAACCACAGGATCCAATGAACAAGTTCGCTCTCGCGTACCTCAATGACATCTTGATCTTCTCTAAGGACAAGAAACAGCACGTTAAGCATGTTAAATGGGTCCTTAGGAGGATAAGGAAAGCAAACCTACAGTATAAACTTAAGAAGTGTGAGTTCCACGTCTAGGAAACTAAGTTCCTGGGCTACTAGGTCACCAAGGGCGGTCTAAAACCCAAAGCCTCTAAAGTAAGGGCTATTAGGGGATGGCTAGCACTAAAGAACCTAAAGGAACTATAACAGTTCATAGGACTTTTAAACTACTACTAAAGGTACATTGATTAGTACGCGTTCTACATGGCACTATTATTCAAACTACTCTGGAAGGAATAAACGTTTAAATAGACAAGAGCGCAATAAGAGACCTTCGACGCTATGAGGGAAGCCATTATGATGGCACTAATCATGCCGCAGCACAACCCAGAGCTCTAAACGACACTTGAAACCGACGCGTCAGACTACGCCATTAGGGCGAGAATGACACAACCAGGACCGGATGGAAAACCCAGACCGGTAGGGTTCTGGTCAAGGAAGTTGACTGGACTAGAAATAAATTATGACATCCATGATAAAGAACTACTAGCTATAGTGGTAGTATTTAAGTAATAGAGAGTCTACTTGTAAGAGGCAAGGCATATAGTCATTGTGAAATCTAACCACAAGAACCTGACCTACTTTATAATAACTAAAGAGTTAACGCGAAGATAGGCCAGATGGGCAGAGCTATTATCATAGTACAACTACAAGATTGAGCACTATAAGGGCACGGAGAATGGCCAAGCAGACGCGCTTAGTAGAAGGCCAGACTACGAGGACAAGACTAGGCAACCATAACCGGCGATCCTGAAGAAAAATGATGATGGGACGCTTGGAAACAACTCAATGATCCTCGTAGCTACTATAACATTGTCAGGCGACATGCTTTACACTATCAAGGAAGCCATGAAGGAAGATCAGCTAATGCAGCAGATTCTAGTATCTACACTAGGAGCATTAGAAAAGGATGGAGTGCTCCATATTAAAGGACTCGTCTATGTTCCACCGGCACTCATCCTACAAATGATTCAGGAACACTATGATGTACTAGTGCACGGGCACTTTGGTATTAATAAAACCTACAAACACATTGCACGGAACTACTACTTCCCGAATATGAGAAAGAAGGTCGAAAAATACATTAATGAATGCGAAACATGCCTATGAGACAAACTAAAGAGGCACGCGCCATATGGGAAGCTTCAGAACCCTGAGGTTCCACAACGACCATGGGAGTGGATCATAGTCGACTTCATCGGACCACTACCCACAACGAGACAAGAAAATGACTATCTAGTGGTTATATCAGACAGACTCATGAAGTATATACACCTAAAAGCGACAAAGACAACCATAATAGCCAAGGAAATAGCAACGATCTTCACTAATACTATTATCATGAACCATGGAGTGCCAAAATATATTACTTCTAATAGAGACAAGCTCTTTACCTCTAACTTTTGGAAATTAGTCACCAATACACTAGGGATTAAGCTACGGATGATAACCACATACAGGCCATAGTTAAACGGATAGACTAAAAGGATCAACCAAATAATTAAGCAATACCTACGACACTACGTGAACTACGTATAGGATGATTAGGAAGAACAGCTACCTATAGCCTAATTCGCATATAATAACTCGATCCACAGCGCAACTGGAATGACACCTTTTGAAGCAAACTTTGGATATCACCCAAACCTCCATGGGGAACCAATCCAAAACCAACCTATCGCGGAAGAAGCTAACCAATTTGTGGAAAGGCTCAAGATAATTTAAATATAACTCACCCAAGACCTCAAGTTCGTTAACCTTAAAATGGGAACCTACTACGATAAACACCGAACCAAGCCACCTGATTTTAAAAGGGGGGAGAAAGTGTTTCTACTCCATAGAAACATCAAAACTAAGTGACCAAGTCAGAAATTAGACCATATCTAACTTAGACCTTTTAAAATTAATAAGAAATTAGGACTAGTTAATTACCGTCTATAACTACTAGAATTAATGAAGAAGATACACCTAAACTTTTATATTTCATTATTAGAACCCGTACTAATAAACGCCAAACTCGCTGAAAACGTGGAAATCAAGGACGAAGGAGAATAGGAATACGAAGTCAAGAAAATCCTAGACTCTAAGAAAATCAGTGGTCGGGCGCAGTACCTTGTGAAATGGAAAGGATATAATACCTCAGAAAACATATAGGAACCTATTGAGAACCTGATGGGCTGTTTAAAGAAGGTCCAGGAGTACCACTAGGGACTTTGAAAGTTGAAAAATCGACGTTCTGCTAGAACGGCGACGACGGAGAGCCAATCATCTGAGTCAGACTAGGATTGTCTGACGTCGCAGCCAGCTGAGTGACCACAGCATCGTGCTCATCAGCTAGGCGCTCAAGATCACGGAGATCCTCAGTGGTTAGAGGATCCTCCTCATCTAACTGATCCATCACCACCGTGTCATGATCTAACATCTTGGCACCACGATCCTTTAAGAATTTTCGTTGTTTTCGGAGACGGGCTAATTTGGCAAATAATCGAGTGGAGGCCTCCTTGGTCTCAGCGATCTCACGATTGATCTACTCCTCATCACGTTTTAAACTTTCCCACTGAGCGGTAGTATGGAAGCACTTTTCATACTTCTAACCGCGACGAGTGCACGACGCACAGTTTCGACTTTTTGAATCCATAATGCACGGGACGTTTCGAGAGAAGCAATAACTATAGGGTTGTTTAACAGGGAAGCCTTCACAAAGAATCTTATTAGCCTAGTGATAACGTTCCTGGTACCAATTCCGTTTAGGAGGCATGACGGGCCATCTTGAGGAAGAAAAGAAAATAGGCAACTCACCTGCAAAGGACGGGGGAGGCTACGCTACTTATGCTTTCAGGACGAAAGCTGAAAGAGGGGGAGATGGTATTATGAACCTAGTGGTCAGACGTTCTTCCAGCAGAACATTCAGCGGTCAGAATATTATTAGAAAGATAATGTTCCTTAATAATAAGATTATCCCTAGGATAATCTTATGCTCATAATAACATTAACTAAGGTTAATGTTCACCATGTGATAACTTTACCACTGCAATAATATTACAAGCCTTCAGTATTAACAGATATAAACCCAAGCGCTTGTGAACTACGCCAAAGATAAGCTATTATACGGCACAGCTCACCTAAAGGACTAAGCGCCCACGGACACCTAGCAACTAACGATCAACGACTGAGAACCACCACAGACTAGTAACCACTGACTACAAACTATGGAGGACCACAACCTATTAAAGATCACGATCTAGGGATAGCAAACCCAAGCTAACCTAGAACCTAGGAAGTAAAACCTGCTAAGGTAATAAACCATGGCCTAAAAGGAGAAAGCGGAATTCTAATAAAGTAGAATTTTAAATTGCATAGTAGACGCTGAAAGAGGCCACACCTTAGCACACTAGTAAAGTCACGTGCGTATACTATCTAGAGGACCATGACAAGGTATACGACCCGGTCTACAGGAGACCAAGGAAAGGACCGCGAAATGGTACCTAGAATGGTATACCAATGGGAGATATATAAGGATGCTCATTACCCACCTATATTTAGTCTTACTTATTCTTCGTGATCAATACTATTGTTATTCTAAGTGCTACCTTCAGATCATTCTGATTCAAGACTCTTATGATAACACTTTGTCTAGTACTTCTTGACAGGCTTCATCATACATAGTGAAGGCTAGCCTTGCTTTGTCCCACCTTAGCCACCCCAACCATGACTAGTCTCCATACTAGTTGGACGTTGAGTCACCCTGAGTAAGTCAATCCATTGTCAGGGCTTAGGTCAAGACGGTCCCAAGGTTTAGGAAGGCTTGAGAGGTCAACCTTCCATAACAGGGCGAAGTAATAGGGATTATCAATAATAACCATACAGGGGTTATGGAATGATGAAACTAAGATGTAGAGATAAAGTATGATATGGAGAGATAAACAGAGAGCTTAGTTTAATGCTTTATATTATATAAGGAACGTCTCTCAATGAACAAGGTCGTATTAAACTAAAATACGAAGCATAGAGAACTAATGGAGGTTCCGCGAAGCGGGACCGACTATATACAGAGGATTGTCACGTGGCGATGACCTAAGCGGGACATAAGCATGGCGAGGCCCGTGACATAAACATTGGGAGAATGATTACACTAATTTCGGATCGCAGAAATCCCTTCAATACTAGCTGTCAGCATGTCCTCTACCCATCGCTCTCAATCGTCGAACTAGCGTTCAGCAAACTAATCAACAGCTCATCCCTCCTTGCCTCGATGCGACCCCGATCTTGATCTCCAAGCCGATCAGCCATCTCCATCGTGCCCCTCACCCATTTCTCCATCAATTCCGGATCAAGAACCGGGTCATTTGCCGCATACCACGATGTCAAATACGGCAGGAATTTCTCAGCATACTCTGCGGCACCGCCTACCCCACCACCTAGATGGAGCAGCAGCGAAGGCCCCATAAATAACCCCCCACCTCAACCCGGGCCCAAACTCCATCACTATCTCAATATCCTGCACGCCTGCGGCTCCGGTCCCAAGGAGATAAAAGACCTCGCGAAGCAGAGCAGCCTGTAACCGGTTCGCGATATGGCCGGGGGCTTCGGTGCGTACGTGGACGGGGCGTTTGCCCAGAGACTTGTAGAATTCCATGGCTGCATCGGTAGCGGCGGGGGAGGTCGAGGGACTTCGACAGGGGGGATTAGGTGCGGTGGGTTAAAGGGGTGGCCAATTAGGAAGTTGTGTGCATTGCGCGGACAGGCGGGTTGGAGTTTGGACGGCCGGAAGCCGGATGTTGAGCTGCAGATTAGGGTGGTAGGGTTTACTTGTCTGTCAATGGCGCGCAGGAGGTCAAGTTTGACTTGGAGAATTTCCGGAGTGATTTCTTGGATAATGTCTGAGGCGTGGACTGCGTTGTCTAGATTCATTGTAAAGGTGACAAAACTCTGCAGGGTTTCCCAGGGCGCTAGGTTTTGGTATCGGGCGAGTTTGGAGAGGGTGGTCAGGGCAAGCTGGATGGATGTTTTGCACGAGGGACTTCTCGGCGTCCTCTCTTGGGTCGTAGATGATTGTCCGAATGCCATTCGCGATGAATAATGCGGTCCAGCTGGCGCCGATCATGCCGGCTCCGATCACGGCGACTGTTTGTATGGCCATTTTCGTGTGTGTTTGGGGGGCTATGGGCCCGGGTTGAGTTGATGGGAGCTTCTGGGCACGAAATCAGATTTATACTCAGTTCGGACCTGTCTGGCACTCTCGGACAGTGTCCGAGCGTATCTGGCTATCCAGCGCCGACACCTTTCGCAAGTCGCTCGGTTCGGGCACTTGCGTAAGAGAGCCCTCTTCCGAATCCTGGTACATATGCAGCCACCGGAAGCCTGTGCAGGCGGGTTGCCCCGTCTTTTTGGAACCTATATACGGCT
Source organism: Aspergillus pseudodeflectus (assembly GCF_044049435.1). NCBI lineage: Eukaryota > Fungi > Ascomycota > Eurotiomycetes > Eurotiales > Aspergillaceae > Aspergillus > Aspergillus pseudodeflectus. Next base: position 31,442 of record NW_027263821.1, on the reverse strand, counting down.
TGACTTCAACCCATCAATAGCAGGCTGCAATAAGTTAACACGCATTCTTGACTAAGCTAGCTAAGGTCCAAAGAACGACAATGACTTTACCGCCAGGTGCCTTCCACCGAATGCCACTCGGATACGGGCCATCCCCAGGACCCCGACAGTCTGCGCAAGGCTCTCCTCTCTCCGGCTGCGACGCGGTAAAGTCGACCACCTACACCGTCGCATTGCAAGCACCCAAAGCCCAGCTCGCTACTTTCCTGCCAGGATCTTGCTTTAGAATAGAGTCACCCGGCGATCTATCAACCGCGTCAGTATCGTTCACCCGACTCGAGAATCTTCCATGGCTCGCGGGCCACGGGTACAATTACTGCGGACTCTACATTCACGATGTATTCTGCCGCGGGACCGAGGAAGAAGTCTCCCGGAAATATCTGAGTGTCTTGTTTCAGAACCGAGCAGACCCTATTACGAGCGGGAGAGAGGAGCTCGGCTTTGCCAAGGTCTACGCAACGATCGATGAGCATATCGACGCCCAGCACGCGGGGGACGTCACGATTCAACTGGGGTGGGAGGGGGCAGTTTTCGGCGAGATTCGTATCCCAGGAACAGGGGCTAAGCAAGACTCTACTCCCACGGAGACTATTAAAAAAAGCCGTTTTCAACCCTGCAACATTTTGCATTACAAATACATTCCACGTACTGGAAGCCCTGGGGTGGCTGACATGGAGTATCCGACGGTATCTCCGGTCCCGTGCATGTCGACAGCGAGCGTCAAGGATGCACTTTACACTTCGGGGCCGCATGTGTGCTTCAAGGATCTGGGGTTTGCAAAATTGCCTACTTTGCATCACATTGCTGCGAAGCTGGCGGGTATTGAGGTTCTGGAACTTTTGGGTGCACAGACTGTCGTTGCCATGGGGGGATCGGATTATGGGTCGCAGCGGCCGATCCTGGTGTGAGGCGAACAGATCAATGACATTATAGTATCTGCCCATTAGAATCTGGTTCCACCGACGTTAAATGGACCTACTCAGGAGCGTGCTGTAGAGTGGGCATGGTCTGGCTAGAGATGCGCCGACGTAACTTCCACCGGAACTCCGTTTTCGGATCCGCACACTTTCGCAGTGCGGATCCGCATCCGATGAATGCCTTGTTACATCCCCTTGTTCTGATTCGGTTTACTGTTGATAAATATCTCTACCACCGGATCCAGTTTTGGAATCTGCGCATGTGAGTAGGATGTGCGGATCCGCATTCGATGAACATCCGGTGGAAAGTCAACCTGTTCCAACTTGGCAGTTTTATTATGAAGTGATAAACGCTTCCACCGGAGATCGACCATACAACGTAGCAACGAGCGACGCGGGGAATGACTGGGGGCAACCCCGGTCTCAAGGGACACGGCCCCAATCGGGACATGTCTGGGTCCCCAGCCCTTTCGTTCCCCAGCTGTCAACCATCCACAACTTGAGTACGTGCGGGGAGAGCAACCTACATCTTAAAGCTGACGGGTCTGGAGCAGGCGGTTCCCTTATAAGGGGCACCTAGACACCTAGACTGGCTATGGCTCAACAATCGCCTACAAACTCCTCGCTACAGCAACATGGAGAAACAACCAAGCAGGTCGTCTCACGTTCAGGACCTGGAAAAGCCCACCACCGCTCACGATGACATCCTCAATTCATTCACTCCAGAGCAGAAGAAGAAGCTCATTCGGCGCGTCGACATGCGTCTAGTTCTCAACCTGGGATTCCTGTACTGTATCAGCCTGCTGGATCGGACCAACCTGGGTGCAGCATCTGTCGCAGGGTATAATTCCCCCATCTCTTCTATGGTTAGGATATACTGACCACATATTACAGAATGCAGACAGATTTGGGCATGAATACATCAAACAATGGTTACAGCTTGACCTCTCTTGTCTTCTTCATCACATACACTATTTTCCAGATCCCGGCCACGGCGATTATCCGCAAGCTCGGCCCCCAGTTGTTTCTCTCTTCTATTGTTTTCTTGTGGGGCGTTGTTGTCGTTGTTAGTACCACTGGCTTTGAACTCCTAACTTTTTAAATCCACGTGCTAACTGATTCGTATCTCCAGGCATTTGGTCTCGTTCCAACATGGCAGCCCATGGCCGGCCTGCGGGCCATCCTCGGCGCCTTTGAAGCAGGATTCTACCCCGGCTGCGTCTACCTACTAAGCACCTGGTACCCGCGCTACGAGCTACAGAAAAGAAATGCCGCGTTCTACCTGATTGGGTCCATGGCGTCTGGGTTCGGCGGAATTCTCGCGTACGGGCTTATGCAGATGGATGGACTAGGCGGGAAGGAAGGCTGGAGGTGGGTATTCATCGTACGCTTTCCCCATGCCTTTTCTCTCTCCGTCTCACAATATCTGTAGATTGCAGAACGGCCAAACACTAGCACTGGAATATAGCTCGAGGGAATCTTCACCTGCGTCCTAGGCATCGCTGCCTTCCCTATGCTTGTCGACTTCCCCGAAAAGTCGCCTAAGTCATGGCACTTCCTCAATGAACACGAAGCCGCCTACATCGTCGCCAGCATTAACCACGACCGCGGTGACGTCTACGCCGAAGATTTTACCCTGCGGAAATACCTTGCCAACTGCGCTGATAGCAAGGTCTGGCTGTACGCACTACTCTACCTGCTGACAACAGCAAATACCTATTCAATCGCATACTTCCTACCCATTATCCTGCAGCATAGCATGGGGTTCTCTGTGGCAAAGGCGCAGTGCCTTGTTGCGCCGCCGTATGTGGCTGCTGCTGTTGTTATGTTTGTGCAGGGGATGCTGGCAGATAAGTGGCGTATTCGCGGGCCAATTATTGCTGTGAATGCGGCGATGGGTTTGCTTGGATTGGGGCTTTTGGGGTATATGAGAAACCCGGCGCCAAGGTATTTTGGGGCTTTTCTGGCGACGATTGCAGGTGAGTTTGAACCTTCCCTCCGCTGTTGTTTCCAAGTCTTGGCTTGAAGATCTAACAACTGCCCGGCTCTAATCTCATGGCAAAGGTACTTATATATCAAAGAGCCCTCTCCCCTCCACATTTGATGATAGAGCATCCCACTGAAAGCAGAGCAGCAATAATATCCGCGGCCAATGGAAACGCGCCCTAACCTCCGCAACCCTCATTGGCGGCGGCAGCATCGGCGGCCTAATCGGGACAACGGTCTTCCACGCACAGGATGCGCCAAACTACTGGCCAGGCCTTCTGACGACCATGGCTGCCAACGCAGGCATCATTGCTCTTGTGGGGTTGCTGATTTGGAAATGTGATCGGGCGAATACAAGAGTTGAGGCTCGGGGAAGGCCGATTGAGGGCTTGGTTGGGTTCAAGAATACTTTCTAAGTAGGGAGGGGTGGTTATGTCAGTGTTCGGGAACGGGCAGAATGTTCCGGGGTTTGACGTAATGTGTTCTGGGACTGGAAATCGGTATGGAGACGGTTGGTTTGACTAGATAATCGACCTCACGCCTGCGAGGTTGCAAGGGCTATTCTCCATATCTTACTATCTGAAGATAAACCAACAAAGTAGTGAGATTTGCATTATTACGTACTAATTAGTAGGTCAGCACTTGACATTCAAGAGCCTTTGTTAAACAGTGTCAATGATAATAATTGTTCTTTAGTAACAACACTCTTTAACTGTAGGGCACGAATCTCTCTGCTCGAATGCATATATAATGATAATTCACGCAGCCAAGCCACTTGACCAACTCCCACTTAAACCGCTTCCTCTCGGAACGAAGGAATCATCTTCAAGGTCACGAATTCGTCAAGAACACTGAGGATCGACTCGTTGCTGTCTACAAACCCAAAGAAGCCCATTTTCTTAGCTTTGGTGGTCCTAGATATTTGTCGTCCTGTCAGCGCACCAGAACGGTCAAGTTATAAATGGGAGGGTGTAAAAAATACGCGAAATGAACCGGATACGACCACGAGATGGCCGCATCCGTGAACCCAAAGACACGATCCGTATCCCACAGCTCCGCGTTTCGCAGCTGATTCTTCGCCGCAATCTCCTTCCACGCCTCCTGCACCTCGCGCCGCTTCGCCCATTCCACCAGTTTAAACTTGTACTTCAGCCTGCCGGGGGGCCCGAATCCGCGAGGCGGTGGACTGTACGGTGTTTCGACCTCGTGCAGCTGTGCCGCTTGCTCACCCGAATCCGTGTCCACCGCATCTGCTGGTCCCTTCCAAGGAATATCGAACCAGGCCGCAAGCTTCGGCCAAAACTTGCCCCAGGTAAACGCGCAGTCATCGGTGGCATTCAGACTCCCATTCTGGGCGGCCCGCGTGAGCACGGCCCATTCAGCGAGGTATCCATTCATCTGTGCGCTCGAGAGCGTCTGCTGTGTTTCCCACGCAGCCAGGTCGGCGGGGTACTCTAGGGGCTTGCCGAGGTGCTTTTGAACAGTGGCGTAGATGCCAAGCGGGAGGCAGAGATTCATGGCGGCTTCCGGTACGGCGCCGGGGATCCAGGAGGGGCGTGTTGTCACCCAGTTGATCTGGTGCCTTGCTGCGAAGGTGGTAAGGTAGTCCTCTTGTGAATAGTAAAAGTTGGGCTCGAGTAGGACGCGCGGGTCCGATTCCTCTTGCGGAACGGCGGCGGGGCCGAGATGCACGCCGTAGTATTTTGCACCTAGTTGCAGAAGGACTGTTTTGGGGAGTGTTCCTGATAAGGCCTGGGCGTCGAGGAAGTTGCGCAATAAACGAGCTAGAGGATAGGGTCAGACCGAGGTGCAAAATGCTGGTGAAAGAGAGGGTGTATATACTGTTCACATTAACCAATTCCTCAGCCGCACTCCAAATATCGCCCCCATCCTTGGGCGCAGGCTGAATGTAGGCGTAAAAGAAGACATAGTCCGCCTTGATGCCCCTCTCTCTCATGATGGCTGCCAGCTCCTCGGGAGGCTTTAGAAAGTCCATTGGGACATGCTCCACGTGGCTTGGCCATTCGCCGTGCGGCGGGCGTCGGCTGAGCGCGTATATTTTCGTCCACCTTACGGGGGATTCACAAAGTACGCGCAGCTAACAGCTTAGACAAGGATACATTCATTGCAAGAGGTACACCCAGGAAGGATTAGACTTAAAAGTACGTACCATGTGATCGCCGGAGATCCCGTTTGCACCGGTCACGACTGCCGTAAGACCGGTTATGTCGTCTGGAAATGATGGAAGGCCGTAATAGATGCCCTTCGACTGGATTACTTGTTGCGACATTTTGTTAACGGATTTTGTTGGAAGTATTTGCGGGTTGAGCGATGTGCTGGATTAAGCGGCGGATCTCTATATTCTTCCTGAGGCACTAGAGCTCCTTTTATATTTAGCCAGAGAGTTCTGGTTTATCCACCGGAGCTCTACACTACACCTCAGGCGCCATGGTACGTTCGTCCACAGGAAGCCAGAGGCTCGCTCAACCTCAACCTTGCATAGAAAAATCTACTCATAGGATGTGCTTCAACAGAAAGAAAGAAAAATCGAATATTCATCCAAGCGTCGCTGAAAGGGATAGTAGAAATAGCATTACTCAGGGCGAGCCTACGAAGGCTCTTACTGTGTAGCTTCGTAACTTAGTAACATGTCTCCGTAAAAAGTCTCTCCGAGCCTCGACGGTGTTGAAAGGATCCACTTCTTGAAAAATTACGTCAAGACTTTGAGTGCAATTTTCCCGCTTTCTTTGGAACAGAACCGGGATTGTGGCGGCTGACGAAACTGAGACGTAAAACGTAGATTGACCGTCCGAGGAGACTTTCCATAAAATCTTTTACTCCCTAGTCCCTGAACGGACGGGCCTCTGTCCGGGTTCTTCGCCCGCTGATTGGTCCATGCCCGGGTGCGTGCTCCCGTCGCCCCTCGAGTGCGTGCCCCCCTCGCAGGCCCCTAAGAAATCTTACCCTGACGAACCAACTCGTACTAGACTCCCACTAGAACCACACCTCCCACTCCTCCTCCTGCTCTCGTGACCTTCTTGAACCATATGATACCAGACTAACCACTAGCCACCTACCACCATGCTTGCTTCTCTTCTTTTCTTTTTTCTACCACGTGACGCGTCCACGTCCGCGTCTAGTGTAACTAAATACGTGTATTAGAAATCTACCTAGACTCCCCTCCTTAGCCTTTATTTATATTCCCCTAAAAGAGTATCCCCACGTAGGCTTTACAAAGAGAAGCTCCCTACTTAACTCTTAACCTATTAATTAATACGCGTGTCCTACTATGGATCTCTTCCTCTATAACCCTACGTACTAGGTGTGGATCTACACAGCCACCTGCTACTAGTACGTGGTAACCCCCTCCACCTTGCTTACCCACCTGCGTACCCACCATGGTGCCTACCTATCCACCACAACCCCTGCCCTCCATGAGGCTGCGCTGGCCGCGATGCTCCAGCGGCCCTAGGCGGACCTAGCCTGGGCACCCAGCCGCCAGCCCTCCGCGGGCAACCCGCCCATGCTGGGCCTGCCAGTCTACTAGGGCCATAGCTGCCTACACTGCCCCTATATCACCTAGACCCCAGATTTAGTGGATAAGCACCGCCACGGGAAGCATAGGGGGCAGGATAGGGAGTAGGGGCCAGGCTGGCTCTTAGTCGCGTGGGTGAGGGCCCACTAATAGGCCTGCCTTATAAACTAGGTGGTATCCTACCAGCGCTTCTACCTTAGCTAGGCTGGGAGTTATTTCTTTAAGGTCACCTACGCGGCAGGCCCCGCGGACTAGGGGGCAAAGAAGTAGGTGCTAACTACCACGAAGCTTATCCATGCCTGCATGGACCAGGCGCTGTGGGAGGGAGAGGTGGCTATAGAATGGGAAGCAAGCCAGGTACTAGTCCTAGATCCATACCCTACCAAGGTATCCCCGTGGCTAGAGCTTACCCAGTGGCTAGAGTACCTACGCAGCTAGGATCTAACCATAGTTGTCCTGCTAGGCGCCCTGCCTGATCCCTGTGAGGAGCTGCTGCTAGTGTAGCTCAGCGCGAGCGTGTAGTAGCTGATTAACCAGGCCTACCATGCTATCTATGATAGCCAGATCAACAAGTTTGACCAGGTCTAGATCAACACCTTCTTCCGCCAGCCAAGTGTCTGGAACCGGCCGATCCAGATCCGCCTGCAGCCCAAGACCTACCACTACTATAGCCAGGTATGGCAGCGGCTAGTCTGCTTTATATACTATAGCACGCGGCTGGACCAGGCAATCCAGCTACGCCACCAGCTTAACACCAGCTAGCTAGCCGCGCTGGACCACATAGAGGAGTATGGCCATGGGCTAGTAAGCACTTACTGTGGAGGCTATAAAGCCCCATATACTAGTAGTAGCTAGGTAGGATGCCCCACCTCCTACGCCACCCATCTCTAACCTGCCACCACGGCAGATGGTCCCCTGGAAGCAGAAGGAGGACCCAGTCATGCTAGTAGGCACCCTACTATGGCTCGTATCACGTCTACTAGTGCCCACAGCCGTGGCCCCTATGGCACCCCTACTATCTTGCCCTACCTGCATAGGCCAGGCTCCTAAGCCTCCCTATTACCCCCATGAGGCAGCGCTCTAGGCCTAGCTAGACTAGGCCATGCTAGACCTCTCTATCATGCTACTAGACCACCCCCTAAAGGGGGACCTATTTAAGAGTGCCCTAGTAGGCTTCCTTATAGTGCTTAGGGTAGATCCTGCGCGCTAGAGCTTCCACGACCTATATAGCTACACTAGCTCCCTATCTAGGCTAGTAAAGATAGCATAGATGCTAGTCACCCTACGTGCTATCTATAAAGCTAAGGCAGGCTAGGTTAGCTATGCTATAGATGCCCTAGATAAGATACATGAGCGCTTCCTACTCTTTAGGGTGCGCGCCCTCTTTAGCTAGATCATGTGGCTACGCACGTATAATAAGAAGATCTAGAATAGTACCACTAGTATAGGCTATATCTACTAGAGTAATAATAAGTAGACCCTAAGCTATAAGGACCTACGCCTAAGTATATATAGGCTATAGGAATTCATTATAGGATAGGTCTTACATACCTAGGTAGAGCTTACAAGCCTCTTCCTCCTATATGAGGAGGAGGTTTGTAAGGAGGTAGTGCCATGCCTAGCCCTATACAAGCTATAGGACAACCCAACTAATAATATATAGGGGTGGAACTTTCTATAAGACCTATATACGCGGAAGGCCCTCCCCACCCTAGGGGACTACTAGCTACTAGACCACGTGCTTAGGGTAGACTAGCTACGTAAGGAGTTCCTAGAGGTCTACTAGATTAGGTAGGCAGATAAGGTGCTCTAATAGGAGGGCCCTATAGTATAGTACCTATAGTAGGTAGATAGGTTCCTATAGTGGCTACTCCTTCTTATCCACATTACTAGTGGCCAGCCCACGCGGGCCACCAAGCTACTAGGGCTGCGCCACTATAACACCCTATAGGGCTGCCACTAGAACATCTTTATTAAGCATAGGCTAGTCAGCACGGTTATTATATACCATAAGGGCTATTCTATTAGTAACACTACTAAGATTATCTACTACTACCTGCCTAAGGCTATAAGTAAGCTAGTGGTCTACTACCTCTAGCTAATCCTCCCCTTCTATGAGGCCCTAGAGCGGCTAGCCCAGGGCTACTATAGGCCCGCCTTAGCCTTCCTCTAGCTAGTGGCCAGGGGCGGAGGGGACTAGGGGGGGAGCTAGCTAAGTAAGCGCCTGTAGAAGGTCCTATAGTAGGAGGTATAGGCGCACCTATAGATAAAGCTGAACATCCTGTCCTACCGCCACGCGGCCATCACGATCTCACGCGTGTACCTAAAGTACGGCGGCTTCAAGCAGGACTATAGTAGCATGGATAACGCCATGTTTAATAAGCAGGCTAGCCACAGGAGCTAGATCATGGGCACTATATACGCGTGGGGGCTGTAGGAGGCGCCTGGCCATGTAGAGGCGCGCTAGTAGTAGTACCAGGCGATCAGCCATGAGTAGTATAGGTTCCTGGGTTTCAAGATATACCTAGGCCCGCGTAAGCAGGCGTGGCAGCAGGACTAGGATAATCAGGATATAGGGCTAGCTAAGCGGCCATGTATTACTATAGATATAGACCAGGATTAGAATTAGGATTAGGATAAATTTATATATAGGTTAGCCCGTGGTTCATAGATGGTAGTAAGAAACTATAGTCTTTAGAAGAAGTATAATATATATATATTAGCATAACCTAAAAATATAGATTATTATTTGCCGCCAGTGCAAGCACGGGGTATGACTAGCTAAGGTAGAGCGCCATTTAAAGCAGAAGCATTGATTTAGCCACCAACAGGCCACCCAGGTCAGCCAGGCCGTCCGGCAGTGGGAGGGCATCTAGTAGGATAGCCAGGCCATCCAGATCCCATGGGTGCTGGACCACCCACTGCCCGTATTACCATGCCACGCCAACGGGTTGTTATGCCAGCGCGGCCCCACGCAGTGCCATTACATTAGATCCACCATGGCATCCATCCGCGTGCATTGGCACCAGGTTCACCAATGGTCCCAGCAGGGCCGCCGCGGCTGCATGGGCCAGCGGGAGAAGGCGCGCAGGGAGGCAGAGCTGGCACGCTCATTCACGCGCGTGGCGTGGCAGCAGGTGTTCCCCACACGCAAGGGGTCGCATTACATCCACATTCAATACCCAGATGGCCGCCAGAGCCCACCACCACCCATAGAGCAGGCCTAGCAGGCCGTGGATGCCATAGTCATTGCATGGGAGCGGGCGCGCGCGTAGGTAGCAGAGCAGGCCACCATCTAGGCGGATGAGGCGGCTGATGCCAACCCATGGCTGCGCATGACGGGGTGGGCGAGGTATTTGGACGGCGTGCACCCGCAGGATTTGTGCCAGCTGGTGGAGGCCCCCGTGGAGGTAGAGGTAGAGGTGGAGGTAGAGGAGGTAGTAACAGATCCCACCGAGCAGGGCGTGCGGCTGATTTGGGACGCCATGGACCAGCTGGCGTGGCATAGCCAGCGGACCGTGTAGCAGTGCGGCGCGGGCATCCGCGTGGAGGCGGCCCGTACGGAGGCGGGCCAGACGCCATACAAGCCACTGCAGGCGTACATGGACGAGGCCAGCATCCAGAAGCACGTGCAGCCATGGCAGCAGGTGTTAGCATTCATCGCGCGCACGCAGGCCGCCCAGGCGAACATGAGCCTAAGCCGGGATAGCCAGGATAGCCAGGATGGGGATGAGGATCAGGATGGGGATAGTGGTGGTGGTGATAGTGGCCATGGCAAGTGGCTAGGGAGGTTGCCCGCGTATGGGATGACCCCGCGGCAGCGCCAGAAGTGGCAGGCGTTATGGCAGCTGGCCATGCCAGCCGTTGAGAGGCCCAATACTAAAGCTGAAGCCCATACACGTGCCCGAGCCAGGCCAGGGGTAAGGGTTATCCACACGTTCGCCGGGGCAGGCCAGATCATTGAGGATGTGTGGAGTGCCAGCCCCAGCCCAGGTAGCAGCCCAACCGCGATGGAGACAGACGAGGAGATGGATAATGCGGATGAGGTTGAGGCTGCAGATGCAGAGGTGGAGGCATGGCGGATGACCCCCATAGAGCAGGCATGCTTGGAGTTTTGCATTGAGCTAATGAACCAGCGCCACCGCACGCACGAGTACGAGAGCGCGCTGGTGTGCGCCATGGCCGTGCAAGGATGGGGCGAGGCGCGCTGGCGCGATCCCAGCAGTTACCCGCCCATATTATCCCGCGTGCTCAAGGTGGCGCGCTTCATGGTGGTGTAGAAGGCGTTGTGGTTAGATCCCCATGCGAAGGAGATCATCCGCATGTGGACGGGCCACCGGCAGCCAGGTAGCAGCCCCATTACATGGCCATTAACCAGCGCGGACGACCAGCTGGTGGATATCCATCCAGGCGACCCGCCCATAGGATCGCCATCAGGATCGCCATCAGGATCGCCACCAGGATCACGATCAGGATCAGGATCAGGGTTAGGGTTAGGTGGGAAGCTGTTCCATGACCACGTCTAGCAGATGGTGCGCAGCTTCATGATCCGCGGCACGCATGGCCCCATGCAGACGCTACTGGATTGGCGCACGTACGGGTTAAAGGTGCATTACAACACCACCACGCCAGGGCATGTGGGATGGATGGGCAGCGATGAGTTGTTATACAAGGACGTGCATTTCACCATGGGCGCGTTTCGCGGGTTCATTCATGGGTTGGTGGGATCCGCGCGCGAGCTGCTGCGGGAGGTATTATATATATCCCCACCCGCCACCACCACCACCACCACCACCAGCAGCAATACCAGCAACACCAGCAACACCAGCAATAGCAACACCACCACCACCACTGATTTCCCACCCATCCCATGGTCCGGATTGTACGACGACCCCACGCAGGGCCAGAAGGGGTGGTGTTTTTTATAGGATACCCGCACGTGGTGGCCCGTAGATAGGAAACAGTAGTTAGTGCAGCAGCTGCGCAGCGAGCCCGCCATGTAGCGCCAGTTCATGCGTCGCGGCCAGATGTAGGCCCAGCTAGTGGCGCAGTATTTAACCCACGTAGCCCAGTTCAAGGAGAAGCTGGCAGTGGCCATCCACATCACAGGTGGGCAACCCGCGCGGGCGCCCGAGCTATTAAGCATCCAGCATGTCAACACGCAGGCTAGCCGGCACCGTAATATATTTATTGAGGATGGGATGGTGATGGCAGTAACAGCGTACCACAAGGGGTTCCACACGAGCAATGACATCAAGCTGATCCACCGGTACGTGCCGCGGGCGGTAGGGGAGTTGATCGTGTGGTACATGTGGTTGGTGTTGCCATTCACGGAGCAGTTGGCTGCGTGGCAGGCGGCGCAGCAGCAGCAGCCGCAGCAGCAGCAGCCAGCGGTGCAGCCAGTAGCCCAGCCGGCAGGCAGGGCATTAGGGTTAGGGTTTGATAGGGGTAGGGAGGATGCCCAAGCTCGCGCGCCCAGGGTAGGGTTAGCCCGCCCATCCAGCCAACCCGCAGGCGCCGCCGGCGCCGCCGCTGCCGCATCAGGGTTAGGGTTAGGGTTAGCCAGCCCGTATTTATGGGGCCCGGATGCCGGTACGCAGCGCGCATGGACGTCCGACCGGTTCCGCGAGGTGTTGAAGCGCGAGACGCAGGCGCGGTTAGGCTAGGCATTAAACATCCCCGCGTACTAGGACATTGCCATTGGGATCAGCCAGCGGTTCATGCGTGGGGCCAGCGCGTTTAGAAGCAACGCCTATAATAAGAAGGAGCAACTAGCTGCAATGGAGTTAGATGCTAACCATAAGGAGGGGATAGACGCAGAGCAGTAGATGGCGCACATTACGGATTTACAGGCGGCGTATTCATCGCACGTGGCCGGGATGGTGTACGCGCGGCAGATCATGGAGCAGGCAGGCACGACCAGCCACCGGCGGGCCATGTTCCAGCAGTCCAGCGTGGAGTGGCATGAGTTTTTAGGGTTTAGCCAGGATGATAATAGTGGTGGTCAGGCCCAGCCCACAGGCAACAGGGCCCGCGCCCCAAGCGGCGGTTCCCAAGCGGTTAGGGTTAACCGCACCCAGGGCCAGGATAATGGTCAGCCCGATGGTCAGCCCACAGGGAACGGGGCCCGCGCCCCAAGCGGTTCCCAAGCAGTTGGGTTTACCCAGGACGATGGTGGTCAACCCGCAGGAAACGGGGCCCGCGCCCCAAGCGGTTCGCAAGCAGTTAGGGTTCGCCGCAGCCAGGGCCAGGGCCAGGGCCAGGATGATGGTAGTCGTGATGGTCAGCCCGCAGGGAACGGGGCCCGCGCCCCAAGCGGTTCGCAAGCGGTTAGGGTTAGCCGCAGCCAGGGCCAGGA